>NW_026611194.1:25000-86733 GCF_029633865.1 Lampris incognitus | reverse complement strand
AGAGCGCGGCAGCCCGAAGACCCTCAGTCCCCCTGCAGGCCTGGAGGAACCAGGACGTCCTGAAGCCCAGCGCCCAACACCGTCTTCTGCACGCCACAGATCTCAGCAGCGAGTCCTCCAACCCATAAGACCACTAATACGACCCTCAGCAGCGTTTCCTAAATTAGCGCCCCTAGCGGCGGCAGGAGATATGCCACAGATACGTTTCGCCCCAGTGCATTGTGGGTTTTAAAAACAACGTGAGAACGATAGAACATGTAGTCAGTGTGTTGTTGTGTTGCTTCGTCTAGTATCGTAAGTCAGACTGCTGTTGGCAGTGTGTTTACTATGAATAAGGTTATAAGAGCTGACTTAACGTTAGCCACTAGCTAGCGTGGACATTATAACCGCTATGTGACATTACACTTTGCTTTTATTACTATTCCTTCTCACCACAGCTTATGGAAGGAGAAGCTTGTTGTTACAGGGGAAGTGACGTAGTATGATGACGGAGGAGCGCGAGGACGTAGCTTAAAACCTCACTACAGGAGGTAATAAGCTGCTCGTACAAACCACCTGTGGGGTGGTTTACTGGTGGAGGACCGTCTCGTTTAACCCTGAGGACACATTACAGACCTGTCTGTCTGCCTGCACCGCCTGCTGTCCTGCTGTCCTGCTGTCCGTCTCACTGCTCTCGTTAGCGGCTAGTTAAACCGGGGCCATGTCTGGTCTCATGGCAACCTACAGCATCCTTCTTTCACTGGTTGTATCTCTGCACACCCCCGCCTCCAACAAGGCCACATCCTCAGCTAACACAACCCATCACAGCATCAGCACAACACACACACACACACACACACACACACACACACACACACACACACACACACACACACACACACACACGGTGCTCTGCAGACCCCGGGCCTGTCCTCGGTGCTCCGTGCATGGTGGATGTAAACCGTTTTCTGCTTTAATGGGGGCAGAAATGAATCCCCTGTTAGAGATTACTGCCACATGTAACAGCCTGGAGCGGCCTGCTTTAAAGGGTTTTACAAGGTTAAACGAGTGTGCCAGGGGCAGTGGATGAGGGGGTGGGTTGGGTTGTTGGGGGGGGGTGCAGGAGGGGGTGGATGGAAGCGGGGGGTCTGGGCCTTCATGTCCAAATTCGTAAAAGCACAATGATGCACCACGAGGCTTTATAAACCCGTAGACACCTCTGCTCAAACCGAGGGCAGTTGAGGCAGGCCGGGAACTGGGGCAGGGGGAGGGGGACAGTAAAGTGCTCAGCAAAACCTCCCAGGGCCAATGGATGTCTGCATGTGAGCAGACATAATAGAGGCCTTTTAATGGGAAATGTCCCCACTTAGGCCTTAATCTAGCCGAGCATCGTATTAAGCAGATGCAGTAATGAGAGAGAGGGAGCAAAGTGCACGACAACATCACGGAGCAGCCATGCCGTGTTTGCACAGGACAATGGCGGCAGAGCTGCAGCCTGCAGACGGAGGTTCATGCAGGGGTTGATGATGCACTTTTCTACTTAGTGGGATTAAAAAGCGCAGCCGGGACTTGAGCGGCGACAGACAAATCTGGTCTTCTGAAGTGTGCTGTGTGGGCCGCATCCTGCACGCTGCAGGGTGGACGGACAGGTCTTCACTTTCTACTGCCTTTCCTGGTCCTTTCCCTTCTCTTATGCACAACCTAGTGCGGGGTGGTAGTGGTAAAATCCAAAACAAGTCCTCCAACCCATATGACCACATAGGTCGCATACCCTCTGAATAGGGGTGGGCAGTCTGATCCAGAAAGGGCCGGTGTGGGTGCAGGTTTTTGTTCCAACCAAGCAGTGACACACCTGTGTCTCCTAATCAAGTTTCTCAGCAAAGACTCTACTCATTGGTCAGTGGGATCAGGTGTGTATCTCCTTGGTTGGAACAAAAACCTGCACCCACACCGGCCCTTTCTGGATCAGACTGCCCATATGACCCACAGAAGCGTTTTCTAAATTAGCGCCCCTACTGGCGGCAGGAGATATGCTACAGATCCTTTTCACCTCTGTGCATTGTGGGTTTTATCTACTTGTTGACATCAAGTTGTACACCTCAAGTTATGCCCACAATTGGACGGACAGACGGAATTGCGGACGTAACTGAGGTGTACAACGGGAACCTTTTGACCCGCCTGCTGGCAGGTGCAGGTGAGAGTCTGCTGACAGCTGCAGGTGAGAGTCTGCTGACAGCTGCAGGTGAGAGTCTGCTGACAGGTGCAGGTGAGAGTCTGCTGGCAGCTGCAGGTGTGAGTCTGCTGGCTGCTGCAGGTGTGAGTCTGCTGGCAGGTGCAGGTGAGAGTCTGCTGGCAGGTGCAGGTGAGAGTCTGCTCCCAGCTGCAGGTGAGAGTGTGCTGACAGCTGCAGGTGAGAGTCTGCTGACATGTGCAGGTGAGAGTCTGCTGACAGGTGCAGGTGAGAGTCTGCTGACAGGAGCAGGTGAGAGTCTGCTGACAGGTGCAGGTGAGAGTCTGCTGGCAGGTGCAGGTGAGAGTCTGCTGACAGGTGCAGGTGAGAGTCTGCTGGCAGGTGCAGGTGAGAGTCTGCTGGCAGCTGCAGGTGTGAGTCTGCTGACAGGTGCAGGAGAGAGTCTGCTGACAGGTGCAGGAGAGAGTCTGCTGACAGCTGCAGGTGAGAGTCTGCTGGCAGGTGCAGGTGAGAGTCTGCTTACAGCTGCAGGTGAGAGTCTGCTGACAGGAGCAGGTGAGAGTCTGCTGACAGGTGCAGGTGTGAGTGTGCTGACAGGTGCAGGTGAGAGTCTGCTGACAGCTGCAGGTGAGAGTCTGCTGGCAGCTGCAGGTGAGAGTCTGCTGACAGGTGCAGGTGTGAGTTGTGCTGACAGGTGCAGGTGTGAGTGTGCTGACAGGTGCAGGTGTGAGTGTGCTGACAGGTGCAGGTGAGAGTCTGCTGACAGGTGCAGGAGAGAGTCTGCTTACAGCTGCAGGTGTGAGTCTGCTGGCAGGTGCAGGTGAGAGTCTGCTTACAGCTGCAGGTGAGAGTCTGCTGACAGGAGCAGGTGAGAGTCTGCTGACAGGTGCAGGTGTGAGTGTGCTGACAGGTGCAGGTGAGAGTCTGCTGACAGCTGCAGGTGAGAGTCTGCTGGCAGCTGCAGGTGAGAGTCTGCTGGCAGCTGCAGGTGTGAGTCTGCTGACAGGTGCAGGTGAGAGTCTGCTGACAGGTGCAGGAGAGAGTCTGCTGACAGGTGCAGGAGAGAGTCTGCTGACAGCTGCAGGTGAGAGTCTGCTGGCAGCTGCAGGTGAGAGTCTGCTGACAGGTGCAGGAGAGAGTCTGCTGGCAGGTGCAGGTGAGAGTCTGCTGGCAGGTGCAGGTGGAAGTGTGTGGACAGCTGTGTGCATGTGGTGGACATTTATCCATGGTAAATCCTGCAGGCATCGCGAAAAATATGCCATTGTCAACAGCACACGCCAACAAACAGGAAACTGTAATGACCTGCTGCAGTAGAAACCGGAAGTCATTGGACTACAGTTATGCACAGAGCCAAATGGCTGGGGTACAAGTGGGGAGAAATAGCAGGGGGGGAGCAAAAAAACAAAAAAAACAAAAACAAAACTGAAACAGCATTTGGCTGGAAACACACACACACAAGCTGAATTTGGTCAAAACAGCCAAACGTTACACAAAGTGGACAGAGGTGTACTTCCTCCAGGAGGTGTTGGCTGGTTTGACTGCCTCGTCCTTTCTTTTCTTTTCAGAGTTGACGTCGTTCAGTAAAGTGACAGATTCCTGAGCGCAGCCTCATTTGAGATGATTCACTACAAGGTCCAAAGTCCACAACCCATCCGGTGTGTTAATCTCTGATTCGGACAGATCTGGAATATTGATGAGCCATACATACATCCCTGCATTAGCATACTATATCACATACTATATCACATGATGCTGTCGATCCCAAGGGGATGGAGAGGAGGGTGATTTCTGCTCCCCATTCAACTGGTACACACACACACACGCGCACACACACACACACACACAGACGTCTGTACATGAGTTGTGTAGGGGGAGTGTGCTACAGTATCGTCATCGCTTCCCTGGCTTTGCCCTCTACTCTCGACCTTACAGCCATTCTAATTCCGGGTGAGGCCAGGGCAACAACAAACAACAACACAACTGGAATCTGCGGACGGTCTTGTGTGTTTGTGTGCACACCTGTGGCACGGGCTTTCTTCTGATGTAAAGCTAAATGAAGGTGCGACTTTGCGTGTGCGCGTGATTGTGCGTGCGCATGCGCGTGTGTTTCAGATGGGGACTGTGATTGTATTTTCCTTTCACCCGTCCTCTGAGGAGGTGACACGGTTGGTATTGTAATTCCATTCTCATTTTCCGCGTTGCCACGGCGACCGCAGCCTTGTCACTCAGAGGGAGCAGAGAATAGGCCTGTCAATCAGTCAAGGACCATTACCGAGGCGATGCCTAAAAAGGCTGCACCCCACCCCCGCCGCCACCACCGCCACCATCGATTTCCTTGTTCGCATAACGACATTTCCACACTTGGTCCCTGGCGGTGATTAGTGGGATGGGCCCCTGCACGGCGTGAGGCGGGCGAGGGGACAGTGCGGCTAATGGAGGAAATGTGTGAAGCGGTGCCATTAGATTACATTGTCCTTGTCTAAAGACAATGGCATGGAAACAGAACAGAATACCTTAAGAAAAGTTCCAGAAGGGTAGGAATGAAGGCGCCTCAGAGAGGGCGGACTGCTCCACCAGAGAAAGGAAGTTATCTTCCTCCAGCAAGCGAGCGGGAGGAGGATGTGCACAGCATCAGTGTGGGCAGGCAGATGGGGACGCAGAGGGAAGGCACATAATCAGGGCACAACACGGGACGGACAACCACAACGAACGGACAAGCAGCCAGAGCGAAGCTGCTCTTTTGAGCAGAGGGAGAAGAAGAAGAAGAAGAAGAAGAAGAAGAAGAAGAAGAAGAAGAAGAAGAAGAAGAAGAAGAAGAAGAAGAAGAAGAAGAAGAAGAAGAAGAAGACGGAGGAAGAGGAGAAGACGGAGGAGGAGGAGAAGGAAGAGGAGGAGAAGGAGGAGAAGGAGGAGAAGAAGGAGGAGGAAGAGGAGAAGGAAGAGGAGGAGGAGAAGAAGGAGGAGGAAGAGGAGGAAGAGAAGGAGGAGGAAGAGGAGGAGAAGATGAAGAAGACGAAAGAGGAGAAGAAGAAGAATATAATAATAATAATAGTGATAATAATAAGAATAATAACAATAATAGCAATAATGACAATAATAACAATAAGAAGAAGAATAATAAGAATAAGAATAAGAATATTATTAATAATAATAATAATGTTAATGATGCTCCAAGGCAAGTAATGCAGGCATACGTGAACAGGGGAGCAGTGCGTGACAGGGGGGGCGGGTGGGCGGCAAAAAAAAAGAAAGAAAGAAAGAAAGAAAGAAAGAAAGAAAGAAAGAAAGAAAGAAAGAAAGAAAGAAAGAAAGAAAGGAGTTGGGGTGCGCGTGTCTTCCTTTCCTGCTGTGCGCCTTAAACAGAAATACTCTGAGCAGACCAGCATCCATCACCCAGCCAGTCACAAGTGTGACATGACAGGTGAAACGGCTCCTTGTCTTGTCAGAGAAATACAAAAGGAGGGCAAGGGGGAGGGTTTGGAAGAGGCACTGAAAGAAAAAGAGTGAGGGAAGAGGAACTGAAAGAAAAAGAGAAGGAAGAGGAAAAAGTGAGCAACTGAATGGAACCAGTTTACGGAGAGGCTCTCCTCCAAGCTAATGATGAACCTCTGAAAATGACTAAATAGTTGGACTGATGGAACAAGGGATGATGAACTATGGATAATGAACTAGGGATGATGAATAAGGGATGACGAACAAGGGATGATGAACTAGGGATGAAGAACTAGGGATGATGAACTAGAGATGATGAACTAGGGATGAAGAACTAGGGATGATGAACAAGGGATGGTGAACAAGGGATGATGAACTAGGGATGATGAACTAAAGATGAAGAACTAGGGATGATGAACAAGTGATGATGAACAAGGGATGATGAACTAGGGATGATGAACAAGGGATGGTGAACAAGGGATGATGAACAAGGGATGATGAACTAGGGATGAAGAACTAGGGATGATGAACAAGGGATGATGAACAAGGGATGGTGAACAAGGGATGATGAACAAGGGATGATGAACAAGGGATGATGAACTAGGGATGATGAACAAGGGATGGTGAACAAGGGATGATGAACTAGGGATGATGAACAAGGGATGGTGAATAAGGGATGACGAACAAGGGATGATGAACAAGGGATGATGAACTATGGATAATGAACTAGGGATGATGAATAAGGGATGGTGAACAAGGGATGATGAACTAGGGATGAAGAACTAGGGATGACGAACTAGAGATGATGAACTAGGGATGAAGAACTAGGGATGATGAACAAGTGATGATGAACAAGGGATGATGAACAAGGGATGATGAACTAGGGATGAAGAACTAGGGATGATGAACAAGGGATGATGAACAAGGGATGATGAACTAGGGATGACGAACTAGAGATGATGAACCACGGATTAAGAACTAGGGATGATGAACTAGAGATGATGAACTAGAGATGATGAACAAGGGATGATGAACAAGGGATGATGAACTAGAGATGATGAACTAGAGATGATGAACTAGGGATTATGAACTAGAGATGATGAACCACGGATGAAGAACTAGGGATGATGAACTAGAGATGATGAACAAGGGATGATGAACCACGGATGAAGAACTAGGGGTGATGAACTAGAGATGATGAACTAGAGATGATGAACTAGGGATTATGAACTAGAGATGATGAACTAGAGACGATGAACTAGGGATGATGAACAAGGGATGATGAACTAGGGATGACGAACTAGGGATGATGAACTAGAGATGATGAACTAGAGATGGTGAACTAGGGATGACGAACTAGAGATGATGAACCAGGGATGAAGAACTAGGGATGAAGAACTAGGGGTGATGAACTAGTGATGATGAACTAGGGATGATGAACAAGGGATGATGAACCGGGGATGAAGAACTAGGGATGACGAAGTAGGGATGAAGAGCTAGGGATGATGAAGTAGGGATGAAGAACTAGGGATGATGAACTAGGGATGGTGAACTGGTGATTATGAACTAGGGATGATGAACTAGGGATGGTGGACTAGGGATGGTGGACTAGGGATGAAGAACTAGGGAAATGAACAAGGGATGGTGAACTGGTGATTATGAACTAGGGATGATGACCTGTGGACGATAAACTAGGGATGATGGGACTTTTGTTAACACTGACGTCATGTAAATGAGCAGCTGAGCAGCTAGTGTTAAACATAAATCCACCTTGCTAATCTAACCCAGATGGGTTTCACCAGGTCGTGGCATGCACGTGCTGCTCTGCCGCTCATCTTGCTCCTTCCCAATCAGGGTTGAAGGAAAATAAAATAATTAATTAATAACGTGCCCCCACGGCAATCTTTTTCATTGTTTTTTTGCTTTTGTTTTTTTGTTTTTTTGTTTTTTTTGTGCTTTGTTTTCGTCTTGGCTAGGATGTTGAAGGAAGAACGATGAATACTCCGTGAGTGTGAATGGCGTTATTATTTGTTTCCTCATCCATATTTCCACAACTCACATGTTGTTATTCGTGACGTCAGGCTAAGCGACGGTGCCAGTGTTTAGCCTTGGCCCTGAACGGGACGCTTTTCACAAGTCGTTTTGGAGACTAACGTGAGAAGTCCCCTCCGGACACTGAGCCTCAGCATTCCCCAACAAGCATCCCTTCACCTTGGTCCACCTATGGCAGACACATCAGGTGTCTTATTTCCATGACCACGCTAAGCCGTATTATTTGTGTTATCATATACGTATCTATATCTTTATATTTTCCATTAGCTGTCGATCAAAATTGAAGTGAGAATAAAGTTGTGATGTTCATCAGTGGACTAACAGATGGCAGCATTAGTCTGAATTACGCAAAGATGAAGTGCTAAACACAGAAAGTGGGATTGTTGTTATTTTTGTTTTTTGTTAATTGGAATGGCTCTTTATGGACTTTAATAGACTGCATGACCAAGAGGAGGACTCATGGGGTCAGGTTTTGACAGACGTGAGCCACACGGAGGCGGTGTGTATGGAGATATCAGCTAACATGGACCAAGTCTGTCCTCCTTCAGAAGGACGACTAATAACAAACAAACAACCCATACGACCACATAGGTCAAGGGTCCTCTAATACGACCCACAGGGGCGTTTCCTAATTTAGCGCCCCTACCGGCGGCAGGAGACATGCCACAGATACTTTTTGCCTCTGTGCATTGTGGGTATTTAGGTACTTGCTGACATCCTTTTTACAACGCCTCATAGACAGGCTAATGAAGGTGAGTCGTCAGTAAACACTGATGAAAACAACAGGAGACCAATAGAATATGAAGTCAGCGCGTTTTTGTGTTGTTTCGCCTTCTACTATAGTAACTAAGCTTGCTATTGGCAGCACGACCGCTAGAGGTCGCTTAACTTTAGAACGTAATCGTAGGTTGTAATAAACTGCTTGTGTAAACGAGCTACGGGGTCGGTTTTTGGTGGAGGACAGTCTCAAAAAACCAGAGTCAGGGGGTCACGTATTGACAGATCCGGGACCCATGGGGTCAGTGGGCATGGGAAGATCGGCTAACATGGAGGAATTCTTTCTGCCTTCAGACGGACGAATCAAAAACACGTCAGGGAGGTTCTGGGTGTGTAACAGCGGTGCAGGATACCAACACTGGATCAGATCCTCCATCTCTGGATGTGACAGGAATGTGAAACCAATCATGAAGAACCAGCATCAATAAGCTCACCTCCCACTAGCGGTTAAGGATGGGTATCAAACGCTGTGGACAGTTCAGAAATCACCATAACTTGGAGCCACGCCACACTACAGGGCACGCCATCACAGAGGTTTCCGCCCATGCTGAGAACCTTGCAGTGGTAACCCCCCCCCCAAGGTCCAAAAACATCAAATAAAATAGAGTAAATAATATAAAATAATAATGCAGGGCCCGTTTTTGGAATGGCCCTGTGATGGCCAGGCGGTCTGTCCAGGGTGTCTCCCCGCCTGCCGCCCAATGACTTCTGGGATAGGATCCAGCATCCCCGCCACCCTGAGAGCAGGGGATGGATAATGGCTGGATGGATGGGTGGATGGAGAGAGGGATGGAGGGATGGAGGGAGGGATGGAGGGATGGAGGGAGGGATGGAGGGATGGAGGGTTGGAGGGATGGAGGCAGATCCTGGAGCAGTGGGAGGTCATGCATCCTTGCTAGACGGTTAACGTGGCATGAGATATGTATGAGCTGTCCGTCCTCTGCTCTTCATGTTAAGCTAAGCCCACAGCGTGTGTGTGTTGTTCTACCTCCCTCTCTCAGAGAGCATGGTGGGACCGAGCGGACCAGTAACAACACATCTAGTGTTGCAGGACTGCGGCAGCTAGGATCCCTTCCCAGAATGCAGTGCGAGACGCATGCTGCTGCTGCGGAGTGCACCGGCCTGAATGAGGCCACGCGTGTTATGCAGACCCAGCTTGTTTGCAGTGTCAAGTACAACAAGGCGCTGCTGGACCGGACAGGAGCTCCGGAGTACTCCCCCTGAGGCGAAGCCCCGGGACCCGGCGGCGCCAGGAGCTGGAAAGCTGTGGAACCCTTTCATCCGCCGCACCTTATTCTGTCCCTTCCTGTATACCTCTCCATCAGCCAGCCAGCATGTCACCATCCCATCATCCCTCTCTTCTGACACAGCACGCCATGCTGTATGTCTGTCTCTCTTCCTCTTTCCATTCTTCTCTGTGTCTCTGTCGGTCTGTCTGTATCTCTTTTTTCTCAATCTCTTCCTCATTTCTGTTCTTTCTTTCATTCAACTGTCTTTCTTGCTCCTGTCGTCTCTGTCATTCTATGTCTCTCTCTCTCCCTCTCTCCCTCTCTCTCTGCACGGCATACTGGGAGGTTGGTGTGTGAGCGTGAGTGAGGGTGTGGAATGAGCTTGAGTGTGTTTTTTGGCTTAATTCACTGGGTTTCTACTGCTTTTCTCTTTTCCTCTCCACGTGGTGAGGTGAGAGAAGTGTACTTTTACTACGTCGCTGGTGGTTGGGAAGTGACTGGAGTAGCTGGTGGGAGTTTGGTGGTGTGCAGGATGGCGCCCCCCCTGGTGAGGGCTCGCCTCCCCTGTCTATCAGACACGGGGTTAGAGTGGTGGTGGACTCGCGGTCCACCGTGGAACAGGGTCTCCTGGCTGCAGGAGAACAGGTCGGCTATGAGAAGGTCACGTGCGGCTCTCGGATGAACAAAGCCGTGGTGGCTTTTCTCCGAGAGGAGCGTTTAGTCCCCCTGCTGGTCGAGAGAGGCCTGGTGCTGGACGATCTGTTTGTAGCCGTCTCGCCATTGTTTGTGCCGTCGACACGTGTTACCGTGTCAGGCGTACCTCCGTTTATCCCGAACGAGCTCACTGAAAGAGAAGTGAGTGGTCTCGAATGGTTCGCTAGCGGGTTCAGAACAGTCCGTCTGGGTTGTGAAGACGCTGGACTGCAGCATGTCACCTCTATCAACACGGTTCTACACCCTGTATGCACGTTCCGGCAGCATGAAATGTTTTGTGTGCGGCGATGTTGGCCACAAACGCTCATCCTGCCCACACAGGGAGCCCAGAGAGGGCAGCAGTTCAGGCGAGCCACAGCCAGGAGGCGCTGCTGAGGGCGGTAGCCCGCAAACAGCGCAGCAGGCAGCGGGAGATACCGCAACCGGCGATCCCCAACCTGGTATGGAGGGGAATGCGTAGGCCGCGGGACCGGTATGGCCAGTAGGGCCATCAAACATAAACATGTGTAAAAATTCAAATCACAAAGACGTCACATTCTTAATGTATTGCACTTTCGCGCGCTTCCCGGGCTAATTTCCACTAGCTGTAAGCCTACGTATAGTACGTAGCCTATCATAAGCAACACACTCTGTTTCCTAATTATTGATTGGTTATTTGTGTCACGTGAGCTTAGCGTCACACGGACGTGAATTCCCCAGAACAAAAGACCAGCACTCTATGTAAGTAGACCACCTGCTGGTGTGTTCGCTACACTTTAATAAGCAATAGCAACGTTCAAATGAACGATGAAGCGTCGAAAAACAACTGATTTCTTCGGGTCAAAGTTCAGCAAGGTAGCTGAGACAACCACCGTCACTCCAGCCCACAGTGAGCCCTGTGAGGAACCGGAAGTAGAATGGCTACCTGTCGCTGCTCCAACTGGCCCCTCTGCCGCCGCCGCCGCTGCCCTCCGCGTTATGAGCCTGTCGCCACATGCACACAGGCTGCTGCGGACATTGCTCTATACAGCTCCCGTGTCCACTGCCCGCGCCCAGAGGTCTTCCTCAACCCTTCGTCGTTTGAAGACGTATCTAAGGTCAACAATGACCCAAAGGAGACTCAATGACTTGATGTGCAGCCACACACACGGGGATGCTGTGGCCAGTGTGGATGGTCTCGCCATTGCCAGTGACGTCATCCAGCACAACGAGAGACGGAGGAACTTCTCTGGGGACGTTTAAGATGGGGTGGTGAGCGTTGACATTTTTAATCCTATCCAACTGGACTTGACGTGTCAAATGATTTATGCTTTCTAATCCTACTGATTATACTATTTGATTGTGACTCAAGTGTAGGCTACAATCAGGACAAATAAAAACGGCAATAATAAATAATAATAAATAAAGTTATGCGTTACGAGTGTGGCTTGGGGGGTCGTCACGTCATTCTTGGCCCTACCCATTCGAAACGTGTTCCGCGGCCTATGGGGGAACGTACCAACTGTGCAGTACGGCAATAATGTAAATGACGGTAATCTGAGTGGTACTGAAGCACAGGATGTGGATGCATGCAGGGATGGGGGACAGACAGAACCAGTGAGAGACAGTCACCCAGCTGAGGCTGAGAGTCAGCTCCCTGCAACAGCTGAGTCACACTGAGTAAACGCTGGAAATTAAGATGAGTAAATGTTAGAGGATGATAGCCTATCTCACTTTACTGATAATGTGTCACAAGGTGATCAGCAGTCATGTTCATTAAAGGAGATTAATGATTTCCTTGCTGACACTCATGGCAGACAGTCTGTAGAAGTAGAGGATGTCTTCTCTGGTGTGGAAAGGTATGTTTACTATGTTATGAAGATTAGAAAAACGGCTGGGTATGAAGAGCTCAGTAAACACAAGAGGTTCCTAACACTAACCCTAACCCTAACACTAAGCTTAACCCTAATACCTACTCTAACCCTAACACAAACACTAAAACTAACACTAACACGAACACTAACATTAACACTAACCCCAACACTAACCCTAACAATAACCCCAACACTAAGCTTAACCCTAACACTAACTCTAACCCTAACCCTAACACTAAGCTTAACCCTAACACTAACTCTAACCCTAACCCTAACCATGACCCTAACCCTAACCATAACCCTAACACTAAACTTAACCCTAACACTAACTCTAACCCTAACCCTAACCCTAACCATAACCCTAACCCTAACCATAACCCTAACACTAAGCTTAACCCTAATACCTACTCTAACCCTAACACAAACACTAAAACTAACACTAACACGAACACTAACATTAACACTAACCCCAACACTAACCCTAACAATAACCCCAACACTAAGCTTAACCCTAACACTAACTCTAACCCTAACCCTAACCCTAACCCTAACCCTAACCCTAACCATGACCCTAACCCTAACCATAACCCTAACTCTGGTCCTTACCCTAAACCTAACTCCTCCCCCTACCCGAATGAGGGTCTGTATCCCAACCCCCCTGTAGCGGGAGGCAGCTCGGACCCACAACACACCGCCATAATTAGTTCACACCTCAACCACAACCCACCGCTGCATTTCATACCTCTCATCTCCACCTTTTCACATAAAATAACCGGTCTCCACCATGCCATAAAGAACAATTTCTCCAGTTTACAGTCTCAGCACCCGGCTTTCCACAACAACAAAATCATCTCAGCTTACAGGAAGAACAAGAGCCTCCACAACATACTTGTCAAATCCCAATTCTCAGATCACAGATCCATACCACAACCACAGTGCAGTCACCACTACAGAAACAGAAAATACATCCACAACCCACACACCAACACAGCTATGCCCACCTTAGGCTCATTCTCCATCACCACCACAAACGTCATCTACATCGTTACATGCACCCTCTGCGATAAACACTACATTGGAGAAACTCAACACTCTATACACACCCGACTCTCACAACACATGCGCAACATCGGGGAAGGCAGACTTCGGACCCCCCTAATCACACACTTCCAAACGCACCCCTCCACCCACCTCATCATCTCTGGCCTTGAAAATAACGATCACTGGACCGTGGGGCAGATGAAGAGAGCTGAAAAACAGTGGATCCACAAGCTCGGGACGACCGCACTGGGAGGCCTCAATAATGATGATTAGTTATACTGGCCCCTGTTTGGTCATGTCCATGCATCTGCGAGTATATGTATGTATATATATGTATGCATATATATGTGTGTGTGTGTGTGTATGTATATGTGCTCAACCATCATTACCCATTAGGGGGACTAGTTCAGACACCGTAGGCCAGTGCAAATGAAGTCATTTATTGACACCCTGAACCCCAACGCTAACCCAACCCTAACCCTAATACTAAGCTTAACCCTAACACTAACTCTAACCCTAACCCTAACCCTAACTCTAACCCTAACACTAACCCTAACACTAACCCTAACCCGAACCCTAACACTAACTCTAACCCTAACACTAACACTAACCCTAACCCTAACCCTAACTCTAACCCTAACACTAAGCTTAACCCTAACACTAACTCTAACCCTAACCCTAACACTAACTCTAACCCTAATCCTAACCCTAACACTAACCCTAACACTAACACTAACCCTAACCCTAACACAAACTCTAACCCTAACACTAACCCTAACCCTAACTCTAACTCTAACCCTAACACTAACACTAACCCTAACCCTACCCTAACCCTAACACTAAGCTTAAACCTAACACTAACTCTAACCCTAACCCTAATCCTAACACTAAGCTTAACCCTAACACTAACTCTAACCCTAACACTAACCCTAACACTAAGCTTAACCCTAACCCTAACCCTAACCCTAAAACCTAACCTTAACCCTAACCCTAATACTAAGCTTAACCCTAACACTAACTCTAACCCTAACACTAACCCTAACACTAAGCTTAACCCTAACCCTAACCCTAACCCTAATACTAAGCTTAACCCTAACACTAACACTAACCCTAACCCTAACCCTAACACTAAGCTTAACCCTAACACTAACTCTAACCCTAACACTAACTCTAACCCTAACACTAACCCTAACCCTAACACTAAGCTTAACCCTAACACTAACCCTAACCCTAACACTAACTCTAACCCTAACCCTAACACTAACTCTAACCCTAACCCTAACACTAACTCTAACCCTAACACTAACCCTAACCCTAACTCTAACCCTAACACTAACCCTAACACTAAGCTTAACCCTAACCCTAACACTAACCCTAACCCTAACCCCAACCCTAACCCAATTACATCAAAATTAGTTATAGCAAACACAATTCAGTGTTTTTAGAGTACAACAAATTGTCCCTGGTGCCGGCATATAATTTTAACACAACACATCACGTATCACAACCACATAATGCGAGTGTTAAGAGGCCGTGATCATTTCACATATTTCCTTGAGAGCGTGTTGATGAAGGCACACAGATAAAAGATATGTTTACACTCTGTACTTCTATAAAAAAACAGTCGGGGTAATCTCAAATTTTCTTTTTGGGTGTGCCTACAACTGCCCTCCACGTTGAAAGCTGGCATTAAAAGGGTACATGGAGGGTTGAGCAGTGACGAGGAGGTCGTCCTCAACAAGCGTCCATGTGTGACGAGTTGGGCGTGAGCACGTGTCGTTTTGCGGAATGATTTGAGACGTGGAAGACGTTGGTTCTGTTTGGGGACATGGCGATGTTCCGTGCGCTGTACAACACCAACTACTTCTTCTTCACTTCTGAAAGAGGGAAGGTGTGTATCGTTGTTTTTGCTGTGCTTTCAGTTTGTTGTTCAATATGTACAGGAGTATGTGTGTTAATTCTCCTGCTTTTTTATGTAAATTAAAAATTGGACCATTAAAGAATTGGTTAAAGGTCAAGGTTTCTAGTGTCCGCGGTGGTGTAGCGGTCTAAGCATGGGCTTTGTGTCGATGCAGTTGCCCACTGGGGACCGGGGTTCGCGCCCCGGTCTCGTCAGATCTGACTATGGCCGGACTCGATGAAGCAGCAATAATTGGCAGCGCTGTCTTGGGGAGGGGGGCGGAGTCGGCTTGTGTTCGCCACATGCGTCTCTGGGTGTGTGGGGGGGAAAGCAGCGGTTCGGCCTGGATTCACCTCGTCACAGAAGTGGCGAGGCGTCTCCTTCCAGACTGCCGGCCGGAGAGATGCAGCTGGCGAACGCAAGCAGTGCGAGGGTGGTGTTTGAAGTAAAATAGTTTGAACTAGAATAGGGATCGATTGGCCACTAAATTGGGAGAAAAAGGTAAACATAAGAAATACATTTTAAAAAAAAAGGTTAAGGTCTGTCTCTCTCTCTCTCCCTCTCTGCTGTATTGTTGCTGATGAGCTGGTCTTGGGGAGTGTCCTGAGATGATTTAGATTCTGTGAGTCTTGTGTTACTGACCGTGTTGGTCTTTGTGTTGTAACTTTTTTGGGAATTTTATTAAAGTATTGTTGAAAAAAATCCCTCTCTCTCTCGCGCTCTCTCTCTCTCTCTCTCTCCCTCCCCCCTCTCTTCATCCTCCTCCTCCTCCTGGCATAGGGAGCAGAGGGCTCCACAGGGGACCAGGTATTGATTGAACTGAGTCAGCTATGTCCACTTTAATTCATTAAACCCTCTCTGTCAATGCCCAGTGGGTAATTCCAGTAATGTACAGGATGAGGCAGAGCCCACACATGCTAAAGATTTCAACACAAAGTGTAGGTATGACAGGGACCATAAGGAGCATATCAGTTAAAAAAAAGAAAAAGAAAAATACAAAGGAAAAAAAAGAAAAGAGAAGAAAAGAAAAGGAAAGGTGGTGCAGCAGCTCCTGACGGCTCCTGGTGGGGAAATGAAAATGATGACATTAGGACGTAATCACGAGACTCAACTCTACCCTCCTCATATCCTGCGGGCTGAGAGGCAGTAATTGACACGCAATTCAAAGAGGAGTTTTATGTAAGTGTTTATATGGGCGTTTAAAAATCCACACGCCAACAATAACACACCTTAGCACGCTGCTGACAGAGATGGAACATTTATTCAACTCCTTTACATAAGTCAAAATAATGATACAACTATGACACAGTGTGTCCAAAAACTATGACACAGTGTGTCCAAAAACTATGACACAGTGTGTCTAAAAACTATGACATAGTGTGTCCAAAAACTATGACATAGTGTGTCCAAAAACTATGACATAGTGTGTCCAAAAACTATGACACAGTGTGTCCAAAAACTATGACATAGTGTGTCCAAAAACTATGACACAGTGTGTCCAAAAACTATGACACAGTGTGTCCAAAAACTATGACACAGTGTGTCCAAAAACTATGACATAGTGTGTCCAAAAACTATGACACAGTGTGTCCAAACCTATGACATAGTGTGTCCAAAAACTATGACACAGTGTGTCCAAAAACTATGACACAGTGTGTCCAAAAAAGTATTCAACTCCTTTGCATAAGTGAAAGTAGTGATACAACTCTGACACAGTGTCCAAAAACACACCACTGAGGACTCGGGACTCCAAAAGTAGCTTTTCTTTAGCTTTGCTTGTACTTGGCATCTTCAACAAACAAAATGAGAGAGAACAGACACCCTTCTTCTTCTTCCTAATATAGACTACCTGGACAGGTAAAACACATGGGGCCTACAGCGCCCTCTAGGTAAATAATACTACTACATTTCCTTCTCAGGTCAACACTTCACCTCTTCACCCCAACGGTTAGGGCCTATAGAAGTCAGGTGGGCATCTCTCTCTGGCAGAGCGCCTCAGGGGTGGCGTCTCCTGTAGTACAGGTGAGGACTCACTCTCCAGCTTAGGTGGTCCACTCTTCGAGTCATCCACAGGAGATGGAGAGGCAGCGACACTGACCTCAGGAGACTGCACTTGTTCTGGCTCCACAGGGGATGGGAAACCTACACCCTTGGGGGTGCTGAGATCTATATTTCAGAAATCTTGCGGAGCTCGCTCCCATCTCCTGATCTGATCAACGTGTCTCCTCATAATCTGTCCATTCCCAGTGAGCTCTGTGAATGACACCTGTGCTGCTCTCAGTGGTTGCAGGCATCCATTTGGGACCGTGGCCATAGTTTTTAGTAAAAAAAAAAAGATCACCAGGTGCAAAACTTCTGAGGTTAGTATTTGTGTCATGATTCACTTTTTGTGTCCATTGTTTCTTTTCTGTCTTGGATTGGAAGTCCGGCAGTAACAGGTCAAAGGTGGACGTAGGCCCCCAGGACATCAGCATCTCTGCTGGAGACAAGCGTGGGGTAGTGAGGGGTGATTCCGTAACTAAACGGGAATCTGGACACCTTTGTTTCTAAGCTCTCTCTTCCTCCTCGCCATCTCCAAGCTCTCCCTTCTTCTTCATCCCCTCTCTGGAGGTCTGAACCACTCGCTCATCCAAACCATTGGACAAAGGATGAAAAGGGGCTGAAGTCACATGTCTAATTTCATCTTTATGCATGAAATCAGCAAACTCAGCACTTATAAACCAACTAACAGTATCCCTCACCAACATCTGGGGTGGACCATGGACACAGGAACTATGAGATTTTCAGTAGTTCGATGACTGGTTGCTGTATTTACTGGATATACATCCATCCATTTAGAATGGGAATCAGCCGACATGAGGGACATCTTGCCTAAGAAAGGACCTGCATAATCCACATGAAGTCGAGCCACGCCTTCTCTGATAAATCCCACGTATGCAATGGACCTGTAAGAGGACACTTGCTGTTTTGTTGACAGACATCACACTTTGGCCTTCCTCTTCTCCTCTTCCCTGGCAGCTCCATATTCAGCATCCTTCTCCCAGTATACCCAGCATCTCTCCTCCACACATGTCCAAACCATCTCCATCTTGTCTCTCTTGCTTTGTCTCCAAACCGTCCAACCGGAGCTGTCCCTCTAATATACTCGTTCCTAATCCTGTCCTTCTTCATCACTCCCAGTGAAAATCTTATCATCTTCATCTCTGCCACCTCCACCTCCAGCTCCACCTCCTGTCTTTTCATCAGTGCCACGGTCTCCAAACCATACAACATAGCTGGTCTCACTACCATCTTGTAAACCTTCCCTTTAACTCTTGCTGGTACCCTTCTGTCACACATCACTCCTGACACTCTTCTCCACCCACTCGGTAAAGTAAATAAGCCAAAGCGGTGGAATTGTACTTGAGTAAATGTACTTTATTACTATATACATCTGTTGCTACGTCACGCAAAAAGAAAATGGGGGTGGCGCTTATGCTACAAGTCCTCCACAGGAACATTTCCTAAATTAGCGCCCCTACTGGCGGCAGGAGATATGCCACAGATCATTTTCGCCTCTGTGCATTGTGGGGTTTTATCTACTTGTTGACATCCTTTTCACAACGCCTCATAGACAGGCGGATAAAGGTGAGTCGTCAGTAAATACTGATAAAAACAACTTGAGAGCAATAGAATATGTAGTCAGTGCGTTTTTGTCTAATAGTAACTAAGATTGCCATTGGCAGCATGACCGCTAGAGGTCGCCTAACTTTAAAACGTAACTATAGCTCGTAATAAGCTGCTTGTACAAACGACCTATGGGGTCGTATTTTTGGTGGAGGACAGTCTCGGCTTATGACGTGTTCGTCTTTGCTGTGCGAAGTCTAGAAACCGGGGTCCAGCTAAGACGGCGCTGCACGTCCCCACCACGAGGCGGATACAGCTGCAGTCCGCCATGCTCACATGTCCACGGGCCGGGGGAAAGAAAGGAGGAAGAAGTGGAGGCGAAGCCAAGCTCATCAGGGCGGATTTATCTGCCATCAGACGTGGTCTGCTCTATCTCCGCTTGCTGAGAAAGGGCGAGTGGTATCCTAACCACCGTGATCCTCCTCAAAAGCCCCTCTCCCCGCCGTGTGAGAAGGAATCTCCAGAAAATGGAAGCGGGGCTCTGTGTATGCAATCACATTACACACTTGTCAGCTTAAAAGGTCAACATATTAGTCTGGTCCCCACTGCGTCGCCGGCTGCGCTGCCTCAAACCGTCACCCCAACCCAGAGCTCAATCTCACGCTCTCGCTGCATAAATGGCAAAAAAAAAAAAAAAAAAACCAGCAAGTGGGACTTTTTTTTTTCATTTTATAGATCTGATGGATGACACGTGATATATTATATTCCCTTATTTTTATCCAAATATATCTACGAGGAAACGACGGGGGGGGGGGGGGGGGGGCAATAACACAATCAGGGGCCCGGCGCCCAACCCCACAGATAAGAAGCGACGGGCCCCGGTGGAGAGCAGCCCGTGAGGGTGAAACGTGGTGGCGGGCGGCAGTAATCCAACACGTCACCACATCCGCACCTCGGATCGATGACGTAAGCCGGCGCAGGACGTGTTAAGGTTACGTATGACTGACTTCCGGAGGCGTCCGAGTGGCGTAGCGGTCTATTCCGTTGACTACCAACACAGGGATCACCGGTTCGAATCCCCGGGTTATCTCCGGCTTGGATACAATTAGCCCTGTCTGTGGGTGTGAAGCCGGATGTGGGTAAGAGTGGGGCAATTGGCCAAGTACAACTGGGGAAAAAAATGGCGAAAAAGCCAAAATAAAAAACCCAAAAAACATACTACGTATGACTGTGTCCATCCGCACTGTGTAATACTACTCTGGGTAATACTACTCTGGCTAATACTACTCTGAGGCGAGGCTCCATCCGTCCGCACTGCCCACGATGCCTGACATTCCCCCACCATGGCTGCGTCGGGATGTGGCTGCGGCGCGTCACGCTGCGGTCGGTGGGTAATACACGGTGACCACTAATTCCTTCCGGATTCAGTGTTTCACAGTTAATGCACTAATTCCATCTGGATACAGTGTTTCATAGTTACTGCACTAAATCCATGTGGATACAGTGTTTCATAGTTACTGCACTAAATCCATGTGGATACAGTGTTTCATAGTTACTGCACTAACTCCATCCGGATACAGTGTTTCATAGTTACTGCATTAACTCCATCCGGATACAGTGTTTCATAGTTACTGCACTAATTCCATCCGGATACAGTGTTTTATAGTTACTGCACTAATTCCATCCGGATACAGTGTTTCATAGTTACTGCACTAAATCCATGTGGATACAGTGTTTCATAGTTACTGCACTAAGTCCATCCGGATACAGTGTTTCATAGTTACTGCACTAACTCCATCCGGATACAGTGTTTCATAGTTACTGCATTAACTCCATCCGGATACAGTGTTTCATAGTTACTGCACTAGCTCCGTCTAGATACAGTGTTTCAAAGTTACTGCACTAACTCCATCCGGATACAGTGTTTCATAGTTACTGCACTAATTCCATCCGGATACAGTGTTTCATAGTTACTGCACGAATTCCATCCGGATACAGTGTTTTATAGTTACTGCACGAATTCCATCCGGATACAGTGTTTCATAGTTACTGCACTAAATCCATGTGGATACAGTGTTTCATAGTTACTGCACTAACTCCATCCGGATACAGTGTTTTATAGTTACTGCACGAATTCCATCCGGATACAGTGTTTCATAGTTACTGCACTAGCTCCGTCTAGATACAGTGTTTCATAGTTACTGCACGAATTCCATCCGGATACAGTGTTTCATAGTTACTGCACTAACTCCATCCGGATACAGTGTTTTATAGTTACTGCACGAATTCCATCCGGATACAGTGTTTCATAGTTACTGCACTAACTCCATCCGGATACAGTGTTTCATAGTTACTGCACTAACTCCATTCGGATACAGTGTTTCATAGTTACTGCACTAACTCCATTCGGTTACAGTGTTTCATAGCTACTGCACTAATTCCATCCGGATACAGTGTTTTATAGTTACTGCACTAATTCCATCCGGATACAGAGTTTCATAGTTACTGCACTAAATCCATGTGGATACAGTGTTTCACAGTTACTGCAGTAACTCCATCCGGATACAGTGTTTCATTGTTACTGCACTAAATCCATCTGGATACAGTGTTTTATAGTTACTGCAGTAACTCCATCCGGATACAGTGTTTCATAGTTACTGCACTAATTCCATCCGGGTCCAGTGTTTCATAGTTACTGCACTATTTCCATCCAGATACAATGTTTCATAGTTACTGCAGTGCCACTATTCCCACCCACTCCTGCGTGTCAGCAGACTCAGCGTGAAGCGTGGGGATACCAGGGACAGTTTGTATGAGCACGCACACAGTGACACTCCTGTATGGACAGTAATGCATTAGGTAGCGAACAAGGGCTTCACCAGTGGCCATATGTGTGTGTGTATATATATATATATGTGTGTGTGTGTGTGTGTGTGTGTGTGTGTGTGTGTGTGTGTGTGTGTGTGTGTGTGTGTGTGTGTGTGTGTGTTTGTGTTTGTGTTTGTATGTGTGTTTGCATGTGGCTGTGTAGTGTCTCTATAGTTTGTGCGGCCAGGGCTGCAGAAACATGTGCGGCTGCTGCCCGGAGGGATGAAGCGGTGGTATTCACCCGCCCTGATTAACATGCCAGTCTTGACCTGATCGGACAAAGTCAGAGGAGGCACAGTTGGCTGTGATTGAGTTTTCGCTACAACCACCCACCACCACCTCCCTGACACACACAGACAGACACACACACAGACACACACACACACACACATTTGCAAAAAATACACAAACATATTGGCAAAACACACACACGTCATAGAAGGTTGAATCAGTTCATGTGGCCACAACGTTTATTCACTGATACGTGTCATCATCATCTAAGAGACCTCTTCAGTCTCACCTGACTGCAGATGTCCCCACTCTTATAAACAACACAGTGACTGCAGGTGTCCCCTCCCTTATAAACAATACGGTGACTGCAGGTGTCCCCACCCTTATAAACAATACAGTGACTGCAGGTGTCCCCACCCTTATAAACAATACAGTGACTCAAGGTGTCCCCACCCTTATAAACAATACGGTGACTGCAGGTGTCCCCACCCTTATAAACAATACAGTGACTGCAGGTGTCCCCACCCTTATAAACAATACAGTGACTGCAGGTGTCCCCACCCTTATAAACAATACAGTGACTGCAGGTGTCCCCACCCTTATAAACAATACGGTGACTGCAGGTGTCCCCACCCTTATAAACAATACAGTGACTGCAGGTGTCCCCACCCTTATAAACAATACGGTGACTGCAGGTGTCCCCACCCTTATAAACAATACAGTGACTGCAGGTACCCCCACCCTTATAAACAATACAGTGACTGCAGATGTCCCCTCCCTTATAAACAATACGGTGACTGCAGGTGTCCCCACCCTTATAAACAATACGGTGACTGCAGGTGTCCCCACCCTTATAAACAATACAGTGACTGCAGGTGTCCCCACCCTTATAAACAATACGGTGACTGCAGGTGTCCCCACCCTTATAAACAATACAGTGACTGCAGGTACCCCCACCCTTATAAACAATACAGTGACTGCAGGTGTCCCCACTCTTATAAACAATACAGTGACTGCAGGTGTCCCCACCCTTATAAACAATACAGTGACTGCAGGTACCCCCACCCTTATAAACAATACAGTGACTGCAGGTGTCCCCACCCTTATAAACAATAGAGTGGCTGCAGGTGTCCCCACCCTTATAAACAATACGGTGACTGCAGGTGTCCCCACCCTTATAAACAATACAGTGACTGCAGGTGTCCCCACCCTTATAAACAATACAGTGACTGCAGGTGTCCCCACCCTTATAAACAATACAGTGACTGCAGGTACCCCCACTCTTATAAACAATACAGTGACTGCAGGTGTCCCCTCCCTTATAAACAATACGGTGACTGCAGGTGTCCCCACCCTTATAAACAATACGGTGACTGCAGGTGTCCCCACCCTTATAAACAATACAGTGACTGCAGGTGTCCCCACCCTTATAAACAATACAGTGACTGCAGGTGTCCCCACCCTTATAAACAATACGGTGACTGCAGGTGTCCCCACCCTTATAAACAATACAGTGACTGCAGGTACCCCCACCCTTATAAACAATACAGTGGCTGCAGGTACCCCCACCCTTATAAACAATACGGTGACTGCAGGTGTCCCCACCCTTATAAACAATACAGTGGCTGCAGGTACCCCCACCCTTATAAACAATACGGTGACTGCAGGTGTCCCCACCCTTATAAACAATACAGTGGCTGCAGGTACCCCCACCCTTATAAACAATACAGTGACTGCAGGTGTCCCCACCCTTATAAACAATACAGTGACTGCAGGTGTCCCCACCCTTATAAACAATACAGTGACTGCAGGTGTCCCCACCCTTATAAACAATAGAGTGGCTGCAGGTGTCCCCACCCTTATAAACAATACAGTGACTGCAGGTGTCCCCACCCTTATAAACAATACAGTGGCTGCAGGTGTCCCCACTCTTATAAACAATACAGTGACTGCAGGTGTCCCCACCCTTATAAACAATACAGTGGCATAACGACCCAAACCAACAATATTTTCATATGCTCATACGGGTGTGACCATTAATTAGAGTTTCAGTGGCCATGTGTACTAGTTTTGAATTTTTTATTTTGATGTACTTTATTAATCTCCCTGTGGGAAATTACGCTCTGCATGTGAGCCATCCTAGCTGTGTAGCTAGCAGCAGTGGGCAGCCGCCGTGCAGCACCGGGGGACCACCTCCACTTCTTCTTGCCCTGCCTCGGTCAGGGGCACAGACAGGAGTATTAACCCTAACATGCCTGTCTTTTTCATGGTGGGGGAAACCGGAGCACCCGGACAAAACCCACCACAGACACGGAGAGAACATGCAAACTCCACACAGAGGATGACCTGGGATGATTCTCAAGGTTGGACAGCCCCGGAGTTCGAACCCAGGACCTTCTTGCTGTGAGGCGACAGCACTAACCACTGCGCCACCGTGCCGCCCAATTCCCCTATTCACAGAGAATTTGGGAATGTTTGCAATCACAGCATTGTAAGATGCCACAACTCTCGCCCCCTCCCCCTCTCGGTTTAGGGAGTCGTTCCCTCTTCAGATAGATGGTCTCTTTGAGCCCCCGTTCAAACCAACGTTCCTCCCTATCAAGGATGTGCACATCCTCATCCTTGAAAGAGGGGCCACTGGCCTGTAGATGGTGTAGACTGTGGGGTCCTGGTCTGTAGATGGTGTAGACTGTGGAGTCCTGGTCTGTAGATGGTGTGGAATGTGGGGTCCTGGCCTGTAGATGGTGTAGACTGTGGGGTCCTGGTCTGTAGATGGTGTAGAATGTGGGGTCCTGGCCTGTAGATGGTGTAGACTGTGGGGTCCTGGTCTGTAGATGGTGTAGACTGTGGAGTCCTGGTCTGTAGATGGTGTAGAATGTGGGGTCCTGGTCTGTAGATGGTGTAGTCTGTGGGGTCCTGGTCTGACGTGTTAGCTCTCCTGTGTTGTGCCATCCTCTCGGCCAGCGTCTGATTGGTTTCCCCAATGTACAAGTCAGGGTAATCCTTCTGGCACTTAACAGCTACACTATATTGCTGTGTTTGTGCCAGGAGACCCGATCCTCGGGGTGGCCCAGCTTCTGGCGCAGAGTGTTTTGGGGGTTGAAAGCAACTGAGATGTTGTATTTGGAAAATATGCATCTCAGTTGTTCCAACATTCCCGGCACACACACAATCACCACTGGTTTACACTGAGACAGCTGTTGTCCTTCTCTCATCGATCGGCTGGTGCACTGTTTGGGGTCTCCCTGGATTTGATAAACGCCCAGTTAGGATAACCACACTTAACCAGGGCCTGTTTAATGTGGGATTTCTCCCCTTCCCCGACTGCTGTGTCGGTGGAGACGTTGTCAGCTCGGTGGTGCAGTGTCCTGATGACTCCTAGTTTGTTCTCCAGTGAATGATGAGAGCCAAACCTTGAGTACTGATCAGTATGTGATGGTTTGAATAAACCAACACATAAGCATAAACGAGTGGTGATTCCGTATATGGCTGGAGTCTGAGAAAAGTTGACACGTGTATTTTTCCCAAACATCACATCTCAGGTGCTTTCAAGCCCCAAAACATGCCGCACCAAAAATTGGTCCAGCCCACGGATCAGGTCCCCAAACGTAGCAATATAGTGTACACTGTTAAGTACCAGGAGGATTGCTGGGACTTGTACATTGGGGAAACTAAACAGATGCTGGTCAAGAGGATGGCACAACACAGGAGGGCTAACACGTCACGCCAGGACCCCACAGTCTACACCATCTACAGGCCAGGACTCCACAGTCTACACCATCTACAGACCAGGACTCCACAGTCTACACCATCTACAGACCAGGACTCCACAGTCTACACCATCTACAGGCCAGGACTCCACAGTCTACACCATCTACAGACCAGGACTCCACAGTCTACACCATCTACAGACCAGGACTCCACAGTCTACACCATCTACAGGCCAGGACTCCACAGTCTACACCATCTACAGACCAGGACTCCACAGTCTACACCATCTACAGACCGGGACTCCACAGTCTACACCATCTACAGACCAGGACTCCACAGTCTACACCATCTACAGACCAGGACTCCACAGTCTACACCATCTACAGACCAGGACTCCACAGTCTACACCATCTACAGGCCAGTGGCCACTCTTTCAATGATGAGGATGTGCAACAAGCTCTGATCTTGAACATAGGAGATTGCAGTCGGTTGGTAAGTGGTTTGACACTTGTTTTGAGTTTTGATTTGGATTGAGGCCGATAACAGCTTTGTTGGGCTGTGTACTTGCTAGTTTCACTCTCTGAGCTTCAGTGGGTGGGTCAGCTGACGCGGCTCATGCCCTCTATTGCTTCCTTCGCTGTGAAAGTCGGACAGGGGCGGGTTCAGCTTTTGCACTTCCACAGCTGCGCTGTAGCGTCAGCCCTCATTGTGTTAAGACCGAATTGGGTAAAGACCTGGGGGTCTACCTGTGTGAGTCCACCGAGCAGACACTGACTGGTAATTCCCTTTTCTACTATTTTCTATCGTTGCCTGCCTCACCCACCATGTGCTACAAAGACATCCCTGTCATTCAAGGCTATGGAAATAAATCACATCTGTTGAAGACAACGCAGCCCTGAGAACCTCTATTCACTCGGGAAAGCCTCCTCTACCCACTCCTCCTTTACTTTTAGCGTATGGAATTGCAAATCAGCTGTAAGTACAACATATCCAAGCACTTGCTAATCTCTCAGACATTCAGGTACTAGCCCTGACCAAAACCTGGATACGCCCGGGAAACACTGTCACACCAGCCACACTCTCTGTTGACTCTCCGTCTCACACACACCCTGTTCTGTTGGGCGTGGAGGCGGTACAGGTGTCCTCGTTTCCAAAGACTGGACATTCACTAAGCCTTCTCCACTAAGCAACAACTCCTCCTTTGAATGCCATGCAATCAGGGTTACTGCTCCTATTGAGCTACTAGTGGTTGTCCTATACCGCCCACCAGGGTGTCAACTGGGGAACTGTGTAGTCAAACTAGACACGTTACTCCAGCCATTCCTGACGATGACACCCCACTGATTGGCATGAGAGACATGAATATCCATACTGACAAAACCCAAGCGACTGACTTCCTGTCTCTTCTGTCCTCTTTTGACCTCAAACAGGTCCCCCCCCCCACCCCACACACACACTAAGCGGGCAATACTATTAACCTGATTTTGACTCGGAACGGCTCCACAGCAAATCTTACTGCCATCCCTTTACATCCGTGTGACCCCTTCTTTACTCACTTATGGCCTCCTTACTGGAACATTCTCACATTCCTCCACAAGTGGGCTCCTTCCGCCGAAACATCTGGACCGTTACAACGACCCTGCTTTCCAATGAGGTCTTGGCTTCCATGCCTCCTCATAATGAATTCGCTTCACTCCCTGTCAATGAGGCTACAGACACACTGTATTTCTCACTAGCCCCCTCTCTTAATAACTACTGCCCTCTAGCATCCAAACCTGCTCGTAACGCCCCCCCCCCCCCCACACACACACACACACACACAGTCCATAGCTGCCTGAGGTCATCAGAGAGTAAAGGACGGGGCTCAGAGCAACAGAGATAACATTATGCAAAACCAGAGTCCACTGTACTCAGTGACTATCAGTGTCTCCTAGCATCCTTCTCCTCCAGCGTAAAACAGCTAAAACCACTCACCATCAGAACAAGCTCTGTGGCGCCACTGATGCTCAAAAAATGTTTTTTGATTTTAACACTCCTCAATCCGCCTCCTCTTCTGACCTCCACTCTGCTCACCCCTGACATGTTCGCCTCATGCTGTCTTGATAAGGTTTCTGCCAACAGCAACCAGTTCTCTGAGCCTGACCACCTCTGCCTTCTGCTGCCAGCTAACGGTGCCTCACTCATCTCAGTCTCCCCGCTGGCCGAGGAGGAAGTCTTCAAGCTTCTGCTGGACTTTCATCCCACTACCTGTCCGCTGGACACAATACCATCAAAAAGACATGCATGTTAGGGTTAATACCCCTCTCTGTGCCCCTGACTGGGGCATGGCAAGACGAACTGGAGTTGGTCCCCGGGCGCTGCACGGCGGCTGCCCACCGCCCCTAGCTACAAAGCTTGGATGGGTTACATGCAGAGGAACAATTTACCCACGGGATCAATAAAGTAGTAAACATAAAATAAAAAAAGAAATAAATCCAACCTCCTACAGACCATTTCCCCGTACTTAACCCCGCAGTCACACACATCATCAACTCCTCGTTTACAACGGGTGTGTTCCCCGCTGCATTCAAGCAAGCTCGGGTCACTCCCCTGCTCAAAAAAACCTACATTCAGCCCAAGCCAGGTTGAAAACTACAGGCCGACTTCACTCCTGCCCTTTCTATCTATCAAAACCACTTGAGCGCATCGTCTTTAACAAAGTCTCTGAATCCATTTCTGAGAACAATCTGTACAATCAGAATCACTCTGGCTTTAATCGGAGTCCCTCTACCGAGACTGCACACCTATCGGCTATGGAATTACTGTTTGGCTAGAGCTGCTGGTCAGTCCTCAGCTTTATTGCTACTAGACCGGCACGGTTAACCACCAAACCTCCTCTCCACACTTACTAAGCTCGGTATCTCAGGATCTACCCTCCGCTCGTTCATGTCCTACCTCTCAGGGAGATCTTTTAGAGTATCATGGAGGGGACAAGTGTCCAAACCACAGGGGTGCCTGAAGGGTCAGTGCTTGGTCGAATTCTCTTCTCAATATACACCACCTCACTTGCTGCAATCATCCACTCCCATGGTTTCTCACACCATTGCTATGCTGACGATACCCAACTCTTCTCATCATTCAAACCGGATGACCTTACAGTCTCAGCACGGATATCATCGTGCCTTGCTGATATCGCTGCATGGATGGAAGAATGATACGTTCACCTTAACCTATCTAAGACAGCTCCTTGTCAGCCCAGCCAGCCCATCCATACAACAACAGATCAATATCCATCTCGGATCAACTCAATACATGCCAACAAATTCTGCCCGACACCTGGGTGGCATGACTGATGACCAACTAACCTTTAAGGTTCATGTGGCCTCGATTGTTTGGTCGTGCCGATTTGCCGTGTACGTCGTCAGGAAAATTAGACCCTACCTGTCTGAGCATGCAGCACAACTCTTGGTACAGGCTCTTGTAATATCACACATTGAATACTGCAACTCCTTACTAGCAGGTCTCCTTGCATGCACTCTCAAACCTCAGCAAATGATCCAGAACACGGCAAAAAAACAACAAACGCTTCTATGCACCCTATGCATTGCCTTTGTGCACTGCCTGTTGACACCTAAATGTCCTACTGGACTTTAACCTATTTTTTTTGGCACTGTCGTTGTTGTCTCTTGACTAGATCCTTGCTTGGGTTGTCTGAGAGCCAGAGTCTGGGATGATTTTAGATTCTTTAAAGGAATGAATAACATGGGTGAGTTTATCAAAAAGTGGTGCTATACTGATGCAATGTGTTCTGTGGCAGGTGATGGTTTAATACGTAATACCATTTTTCAGGAGGTGATGACATTGTTGTAGTTTTCATCATACTGTGCAGTACTATTTTTGACATGAAACAATATTTGGATTTTTGTTTTGTTTTTTAATTAAGTTTTTTTTTTTATCCAGTCTCTCTCTCTCTCTCTCTCTCTCTCTCTCTCTCTCTCTCTCTCTCTCTCTCTCTCTCTCTCTCTCTCTCTCTCTCTCTCTCTCTCTCTCTCTCTCTCTCTCTCTCTGTCTCTCTCTCTCTCTCTCTCTGTCTCTCTCTCTCCATCCCTCTTTCTCCATGTCTTTCCATGTAGGCTCCCTGAGGACAGAACAATAGCAGTAAGGTGGACAGTTTGCAGGAAGGAGTTAGTAATCCTGTCAGAATTAACAGTCACGTCATGCACCATCGTCTGGAGGACTGGGTGGAGTCTCACATACTTAATTCATATTCAAAGTATTAAATATAAATCTGATGATCTGACTGCTGACGGAGCTTCACCGTTAGGGTGAGTCCTTCAAAATAAGAATCATATAAAGTTGAATTTACAGAAACAGTCATGAGGTCTTCACGTTCATAGTAGACACACTGACAAAACACACATTCACAGTACGGATGTTGACTAATTACCATCACATTTACAGTCAAACTGATTACTGAAAACATAACCAAATATGTAAAACATTACCATCACATTTACAGTCAAACTGGTGATTGAAAACATAAACAACTATGTAAAACATTACCATCACATTTACAGTCAAACTGGTGATTGAAAACATAACCAAATATGTAAAACATTACCATCACATTTACAGTCAAACTGGTGATTGAAAACATAAACAGTTATGTAAAACATTACCATCACATTTACAGTCAAACTGGTGATTGAAAACATAAACAGTTATGTAAAACATCACCATCACATTTACAATCAAACTGGTGATTGAAAACATAACCAAATATGTAAAACATTACCATCACATTTACAGTCAAACTGGTGACTGAAAACATAAAAAGTTATGTAAAACATTACCATCACATTTACAGTCAAACTGGTGATTGAAAACATAAACAGTTATGTAAAACATCACCATCACATTTACAGTCAAACTGGTGATTGAAAACATAACCAAATATGTAAAACATCACCATCACATTTACAGTCAAACTGAGTATTGAAAACATAACCAAATATGTAAAACATTACCATCACATATACAGTCAAACTGGTGATTGAAAACATAAACAGTTATGTAAAACATCACCATCACATTTACAGTCAAACTGGTGATTGAAAACATAAACAGTTATGTAAAACATCACCATCACATTTACAGTCAAACTGGTGATTGAAAACATAACCAAATATGTAAAACATCACCATCACATTTACAGTCAAACTGGTGATTGAAAACATAACCAAATATGTAAAACATTACCATCACATTTACAGTCAAACTGGTGATTGAAAACATAACCAAATATGTAAAACATTACCATCACATTTACAGTCAAACTGGTGATTGAAAACATAACCAAATATGTAAAACATTACCATCACATTTACAGTCAAACTGGTGATTGAAAACATAACCAAATATGTAAAACATCACCATCACATTTACAGTCAAACTGGTGATTGAAAGCATAAACAGTTATGTAAAACATCACCATCACATTTACAGTCAAACTGTTGATTGAAAACATAACCAAATATGTAAAACATCACCATCACATTTACAGTCAAACTGGTGATTGAAAGCATAAACAGTTATGTAAATCATCACCATCACATTTACAGTCAAACCGTTGATTGAAAACATAACCAAATATGTAAAACATCACCATCACATTTACAGTCAAACTGATTATTGAAAACATAAACAGTTATGTAAAACATCACCATCACATTTACAGTCAAACTGGTGATTGAAAACATAAACAACTATGTAAAACATTACCGAGCACACAGGTTTCCTTCTCAGTCTGATGCATTTAATGCATTATAATTCCTCAATCTGATAATGATAATAATTCCTAAGTAATACTACTACTACTACTACTACTACTACTACTAATAATAATAATAATAATAATAATAATAATAATAATAATTCCTCATTCTGATGCCTGTAATGCATCAGTTCTCTGCAGGACAGCTTAGCCACCTTGTTGACATGGCGACAGGAAGGCTCGTGTGTGTTGATTCACGGTATCACAAGTATCTGTGCTGCTCTACGAGGACGCCAGGGGACACACCACGTCCAGCCCAGCTGTGATGGCAGCAGGAGTTACCTGCCCTGATACTGAGGACCGCTGTCCAAGCCACCGCACAACACAACTGATTGTCCGCTAGTCTTGTGTTAGGTAGTCTTGCCATATGTACTGTTGTCTTATGTAGTGTGTACTAGTGTTGTGCTATGTAGTCTTGTCGTATGTAGTGTGTACTAGTGTTGTGCTATGTAGTCTTGTCGTATGTACTGTTGTCTTATGTAGTGTGTACTAGTGTTGTGCTATGTAGTCTTGTCGTATGTAGTGTGGTATTATGTAGTGTGTATTAGTGTTGTGTTATGTAGCATTGTCTTATTTAGTGTGCATTAGTGTTGTGTTATATAGTCTTGTCATGTGTAGTGTTGTCTTATGTAGTGTGCATTAATGTTGTGTTATGTAGTCTTGTCATATGTAGTGTTATCTTATGTTGTGTGTATTAGTGTTGTGTTGTGTGTTCTTGTTATTGTAGTGTTATATTATGTTGTGTATATTAGTGTCGTGTTATATAGTCTTGTCATATGTAGTGTTGTCTTATGTAATGTGCATTAGTGTTGTGTTATGTAGTCTTGTCATATATAGTGTTATATTATGTTGTGTGTATTAGTGTTGTCTTATGTAGTCTTGTCATATGTAGAGCTGTATTATGCAGTGTTGTCTTATGTAGTGTGTGTTAGTGTTGTGTTATGTAGTGTTATGTTATGTAGTGTGTATTGACACTACCCCATGGGCCCTTTGTGTGTTTCTTTGCAGGCCATCAGTGTGAGGAGCCAGGGTTATGCCCTTTGTTTGTACTGTGCATTTCTGGATAGAGATGATTCCCTGTCCTGCTGACAAAACCATCATGACATCCATGACTGCAACCCCCCTCTCCTCCTAACACTCCTTCTAACTCCTCCTAACACTCCTCCTAACACTCTTCCTAGCTCTCCTCCTAACATGCCTCCTAACACGCCTCCTAACTCCTCTTCCTAAAACTCATCCTAACACCCCTCCTAACACACCTCCTAACTCCTCCTCCTAAATCCCCTCCTCTAAAACTCCCTCTAACACCGCCGAGATGTCCCTCACCTGCCTCCATAAATACACCACCTCCCCTGTGCAACACCCTGACGTGTGTGTGTGTGTGTGTGTGTGTGTGTGTGTGTGTGTGTGTGTGTGTGTGTGTGTGTGTGTGTGTGTGTGTGTGTGTGTGTGTGTATGTGTGAGCACATCAGGGGTTGTGTGATACATATTTACAGGTGCAGATTGGTGTCAATAAACATCCACAACTTTTGACCTCTTGGTAAAAAGTAAGAAACCACACCTTGCATCCTCTCTACCTCCCTACCCTCATCTCCCTCCCTACCCTCATCTTCCTCCCTACCCTCATCTCCCTCCCTACCCTCATCTCCCTCCCTACCCTCATCTCCCTCCCTACCCACATCTACCTCCCTACCCTCATCTCCCTCTCTACCCACATCTCCCTCCCTACCCTCATCTCCCTCCCTACCCTCATCTCCCCCCTACCCACATCTACCTCCTTACCCACATCTACCTCCCTACCCTCATCTCCCTCCCTACCATCATCTCCCTCCCTACCCTCATCTCCCTCCCTACCCTCATCTCCCCCCTACCCACATCTACCTCCTTACCCACATCTACCTCCCTACCCTCATCTCCCTCCCTACCCTCATCTCCCCCCTACCCACATCTACCTCCTTACCCACATCTACCTCCCTACCCTCATCTCCCTCCCTACCCTCATCTCCCTCCCTACCCACATCTAACCTCCCTACCCACATCTCCCTCACTTCCCACATTTTCCTCCCTACCCTCCTCTACCTCCCTACCCTCATCTACACTATGTAGGGATTTAAAATAGCCCACCTTATGTCTTAGCGTGCAATGCACATGATAGGGAAAACAACAACCATCTTCTTCAAAGAGGAAGAGGGGAACACGCAGCGTTCCGCTCATGACCAACATGTGCAGCATCAGCCCCGAGGAAGCTGAGAGCACATCCTTCATCACAGTAATAGCCCGCTGCCCCCGAGCCAGTCCTTCCCCTCTTCCTTCTCTACACCTTGCCCGGATAGGCAGTCTCTATTTGTCAGTGTGCGGCAGAGGAGCAGACAGGGAGCAGTACGGCAGCACATCCTCCCTACCAGAGCCACCTCCAGACTCTAATGAACACATTGAAACTCAATGGATTCTAATTTGCTGTTTCATTAGGACAAGACAGAGAGGAGGGGGGCTATTAGGGAGGAAATTGAAAAGAGAGGGGCTGCAATTCTTGATATCCTGCACATTCTCCATGAAGACAAGAGAAAGAAAGGAAAGGAAGGAAAAGAAGAAAAAACAATTAGCTTTGTGGCTCTACTGTTAATGGACAGAGTGAGGTTGTGTAAAGGAAGCCTTAGGTTTTCCCTCTTCACTCCCTTGTTTTTCTGCCCTCCCAGGACCTTCAGCTTGCACACAAACTGCCACTTTGCTGGTCAACACAAGAGCTGTTAACACTAGAGCGACCCGGACTTCACGCCTACCTACAACGACCACGGGTGGTCAAAATGACCGCCCGTGGTCGTTAAACTATAGAAATTTTGGAGCATGCTGCTTTTTTTTTTGTATTACCAGTACATTTTTGCAGTGACTGTCAAAGTAAATGGCATGACCATCATGCATTGGGGGCTGGGAAGGGTTGTCAGTCTACCAGTGAGTCCCAAACTGTGGGGTGTTCCTGGGGAACTGCTGGGAGACTCAAGACCTTGACGCAGAACACATATATTGCAAAATATACGATTTGCTAATGCATACGTCACATAACATGTGAGTTGAATCATGTGTGTGTGTGTGTGTGTGGGGGTGGGGGTGATGGGGGGCGATTTACCCAAGCGGGGCTTGACTGAACAAGTTTTTCACCCGCTGACAACAGCTTTGCCAGGCGCTGAGATTCCCGGCCTTCAAAACCTGCAGTCTTTACTTCGGTGCCCCCCATGCATTGCTCTCCCTGCCCATTTCAGCATCAAATATGTAGGAGCCAGCTCTGCACCAAGGTTCTGAAGAATTCAAAACACCTCCATAACCGGCAAACACAAGAAGAAGAAGAGGAAGAAGAAGAAGAAGAAGAAGAAGAAGAAGAAGAAGAAGAAGAAGAAGAAGAGGAAGAAGAAGAAGAAGAAGAAGAAGAAGAAGAAGAAGAAGAAGAAGAAGAAGAAGAAGAAGAAGAAGAAGAAGAAGAAGAAGAAGAAGAAGAAGAAGAAGAAGAAGCAGGAGGAGGAGGAGGAGGAGGAGGAGGAGGAGGAGGAGAGGAACAAAACTGATAAATGCTGCTCAGTCGCAGGTGGAGGTCACTCACTTGAGAAAAAGACAGCTGTTGTACCTTTAACGAAGTGCTGTTAATTGAGTTACTGTCAGATGACCCGGTGGACAGATGTGAAGGGTGGGGGACGGAGTGGAGCAGAGAGGCGCGTGGTAAACATGCCAAGTCGGGTCTCATTAGCAGGTGGCGAAGAGCCGGAGCGCACCTGTCACAACTTTGTTGTAACCTCCTCTGGGAGACCCACTGGACAACAGGGGCGCTGCGTGGCTCTTTAACCAGGGACCTGTGCTGCTCTTACAGGAGGTGTTCAGAGTGAGGAGTCACATGGATCACTGCATCACAGGAAGGACTGGAGAGGAGAGAGCGTCTCCCATCCCCCATTTCCACACATCACATGCACTAGTGCTCATCTCTGCACAGGGCATGCTATATGCCTGCATTATATGCGTGTGTTTATACTCCTGGATCGCCACCTTGCCGGGGTGGAGAAGCTTGCGTGCACTATTGATCCCAAGCGCTATAGCGCCGGAGCTTGGCTCCTGGCAGGGTCACCCAAGGTGGATAGGTCAAGGGGGAGTTTTCCAGAAGAAGCGTGAGCCAACAAAGACCTCAGTGGAGGAACTGGGGGAAGATGTCTCCAAGTCACAATGGTTGTGAAGGCGGATGAGGGCTGCAACAGAGGGTGGTCCCCAATCGTCTTGGTTCTCCATGCCATTGGACTCTGGCCACCCCCTGCCAAGGACCGTGTGGTGGCTGCAGGCGCATCAGCCTTTCCACGTAAAAAGCTGTCATGCACAGGCAATCTTCTGCAAGGAAATCAACCCATAAACACCCTGGGTCAAAGCCTTGTTGTGATCAGGAAGAGGAAAGAGGTGATGGGGGCAGGACAGTGAAGTCTGGCAGCTCCTACCCACAACCTGGCACACAGGCGGTGGGTGTATGATCGGTCGCTAAGCCCTGGGACTGAGGCAGCGGGGCTTCTTGGCTGCTGCAACCAGGACTGAGCAGTCCTATTTAGGATGTGCTCTGCTTATCCCAGTTTGGCAGGGGGTTAGAAAAGGTGCCCTAAATATCGTCTGCCTCATATCTCCTGTCTGGACCACCGCATCCAGAGGGATCCCCTCTTGGATGATCAATCCAGTGATCGACCTGAACGGCAGACTTTCATCATCGCCCACGAGCTGAGGAGATTCTGCATGGCTACTGCCGCAATCTCTGAAACCTGACTGGCCGACCAAGGGCAGCTGAAAGAGGAGAAGGGGTGGTTACACTTTCTTCTGGAAATGAAAAGCGACTGATGAGCCGAGGATACACGGTGTTGGCTTTGTCATGAAAAACAGCCCCACTTGCCACCTTGCTGAGCTTCTTCTGGGCACCAATGAACGCAGGATGACGATACGACTGGCACTTACAAATATCCAAAGTGCCACTGTCATCAGTGCTCTAACACTTGACCCACAAGCTGAAGTAAAGAAGACCTTCTGTGCTGACCTGGACCACATTCTCACCTAAGTCCCCACACTGGACAAGATGATCCCACTGGGAGAGCTCAATGCCAGGGTGGGGCGAAGCAACAACTTGTGGAGAGGCATCATTAGCAAGGAAGGAGTTGGAAACACAAACGTTAATGGCATCCTGATGTTCACAACGTGCTCAGAACACAACCCAACCACCACCAACACACATGCTGACAAACACACACATGCACAAACAGTCCACGCCAAAAAGACACACAAGTAATCACACTTGGTTATTATGGAGCACACATCACATGTATCCCCACATCTCTGGGAACCAGGCCATCCACTGTGGCCAACAGGAAGGCGACACACCACTGCTCAACTGCACCACACTTGGAAGGATGTTTGTCTCTCCACCCGCCGGCCTGCTGGTTCCTGTATGATGTGGGTAGCGCATGTCACTGGTATCAGTCTTTGGGATGGCTATCAGCAGGCAAGTGATTTCATAGGGTGGAGGATATCAACCCCCTGCATGGGGAGGGAGGGTGGAGGATATCATACCCCCTGCGTGGAGAGGGAGGGTGGAGGATATCAAACCCCCTGCATGGGGAGGGAGGGTGGAGGATATCATAACCCCTGCATGGGGAGGGAGCTGTATGATACCAAGCCTTCTGCATGGAGAAGGAGGGTGGAGGATATCAAACCCCCTGCGTGAAGAGGGAGGGTGGAGGATATCAAACCCCCTACTGGAAGAGGGAGGGTGGAGGATATCAAACCCCCTGCGTGGAGAGGGAGGGCTGAGGATATCAAACCCCCTACGTGAAGAGGGAGGGTGGAGGATATCAAACCCCCTGCGTGGAGAGGGAGGGCTGAGGATATCAAACCCCTTGCATGGAGAGGGAGGGTGGATGATATCAAACCCCCTGCATGGAGAGGGAGGGTGGAGGATACCAAGCCTCCTGCATGGAGAGGGAGGGTGGAGGATATCAAACCCCCTGCGTGAAGAGGGAGGGTGGAGGATATCAAACCCCCTGCATGGAGAGGGAGGGTGGAGGATACCAAGCCTCCTGCATGGAGAGGGAGGGTGGAGGATATCAAACCCCCTGCGTGAAGAGGGAGGGTGGAGGATATCAAACCCCTTGCATGGAGAGGGAGGGTGGATGATATCAAACCCCCTGCATGGAGAGGGAGGGTGGAGGATACCAAGCCTCCTGCATGGAGAGGGAGGGTGGAGGCAGCAGTGTGTCAGCTGCTTTGTCATTGGAGCTGTCAACATGACTTGTCACCTCTGACTCACATCCGTCATGTGGAACTATCAGCCGGAGTCAGAGTCCCAGCTCCACCCGAGCCAAGGCCCCTGGCTCGTACCTCAGGGTTATACAGGAATACACAGCAATACACAGCAGTATATAGTAATACAGAGAATAGGAATATATGGTAGTATACAGGGATATATGGGAGTATACAGGGATATATGGGAGTATACATGAATATACGGGAGTATACAGGAATATATGGTAGTATACAGGGATATACGGGAGTATACAGGAATATAATGGAGTATACAGGGATATACGGGAGTATACGGGATATACGGGAGTATACAGGGATATACGGGAGTATACGGGGATATATGGTAGTATACAGGGATATACGGGAGTATACAGGGATATATGGGAGTATACAGGGATATACGGGAGTATACATGACTATACGGGAGTATACAGGAATATATGGTAGTATACAGGGATATACGGGAGTATACAGGAATATACTGGAGTATACAGGGATATACGGGAGTATACAGGGATATACGGGAGTATACAGGAATATACTGGAGTATACAGGGATATACGGGAGTATACAGGGATATACGGGAGTATACAGGAATATACTGGAGTATACAGGGATATACGGGAGTATACAGGGATATACGGGAGTATACAGGAATATACTGGAGTATACAGGGATATACGGGAGTATACAGGGATATACGGGAGTATACAGGAATATACGGGAGTATACGGGAATATACGGGAGTATACGGGAATATACGGGAGTATACGGGAGTATATTACAGTCTCACTGTTGTGGTTGTGGCTGACGAAGGAATTCGGCTCTAAGTTTAAACATGTATTCTGTGCTATATGTGCATGGATCACACACACACACACACACACACACACACACACACACACACACACACACACACACACACACACACACACACACACACACACACACACACACACACACACGGTGGAAGCCTGTGTTTGCAGACTGGCCGCCAGACGAAGCAGTTTAAAATCCATTTACACAGTCTTGCAATTAAACAAAGTCTCGTGTTGTGTTTAACGTCCATCATCTCACTGGATCTGGTAATGTACTACTACTACTACTACTATAGAACCACTACAGTATATGTAATATATAATCACTGCAGTTCTATAGTACTACCCATCACTACAGTTGTATAGTACTACCCATTACTGCAGTTATATAGTACTACCCATTACTGCAGTTATATAGTACTACCCATTACTACAGTTCTATAGTAGTACCCATCACTACAGTTGTATAGTAGTACCCATTACTACAGTTCTATAGTAGTACCCATCACTACAGTTATATAGTACTACCCATTACTACAGTTATATAGTACTACCCATCACTACAGTTCTATAGTAGTACCCATCACTACAGTTGTATAGTAGTACCCATTACTACAGTTCTATAGTAGTACCCATCACTACAGTTATATAGTACTACCCATCACTACAGTTGTATAGTAGTACCCATTACTACAGTTCTATAGTAGTACCCATCACTACAGTTATATAGTACTACCCATCACTACAGTTATATAGTACTACCCATCACTACAGTCATATAGTAGTACCCATTACTACAGTTCTATAGTAGTACCCATCACTACAGTCCTCGTTCCCGTATCTGTTGTCTCTTACTTCCACAACTACTATTGACATTGCATGCTGCGTAGCCCCTGCAGGGGGCGCTGGTCAGCGACACAGCTTTACAGTGATTTTAGATGCAAAAGTTATACAATTTTATTGTATGAAGCTTTTATTTGAACTTTTTTTTTAATGAAGCTAGTCTGATTTTTTTACGACATGTTGCAGAAATATATTCATTACACATATATATTAGCAGTGCATACTGACTTATCACGCGCACATTGCCAAAGGGCAAAGGCAGGCAGCATACAGGCAGAATGTAGACTAAGACAGGACGGTACTATGGAGCAGGCAGCAGCAGCAACAGATGGATGGTTAGCTGGATACAAAATGTGCCACTAGCTTGGCTGTGCATGTCTGCAAAGCCCACACAAAAACACACTGCACCTGCCTGAACACACACATCCAGTCTGCCTGAACACACACATCCAGTCTGCCTGAACACACACATCCAGTCTGCCTGAACACACACACACATCCAGTCTGCCTGAACACACCCAAAATGCCTGAACACGCACATCCAGTCTACCTGAACACACACACATCCAGACTGCCTGAACACACACATACAGTCTGCCTGAACACATCCAGTCTGCCTGAACACACACATCCAGTCTGCCTGAACACACCCAGACTGCCTGAACAGAACACACATACCCAGTCTCCCTGAACACACACATCCAGTCTGCCTGAACACACTGCATCTGCCTGAACACACCCAGACTGCCTGAACAGAACACACATACCCAGTCTCCCTGAACACACACATCCAGTCTGCCTGAACACACTGCATCTGCCTGAACACACACCCAGTCTGCCTGAACACACACCCAGTCTGCCTGAACAGAACACATACCCAGTCTCCCTGAACACACACATACAGTCTGCCTGAACACATCCAGTCTGCCTGAACACACTGCATCTGCCTGAACACACACCCAGTCTGAGCATTCACACATAAGTGTGGACAGTCCGTCTCAGAGGTCGACTGTGAACTGGATGTGAACATAGGCTCATTCAACACCATCAGCTCCCAGCAAACCTGACATGTACCATGTGACTTAGATGCAGAAGGACATCAAACTGACACATGCTGTCACAACAACAACCACGTTAATTCATTCAGCCACTCATGTCATGATCATCCTCATCTTCATCATCCAAACCATTATTCCAGATGTGCGGCTGTGTAATCATACATGAGAATTGAGATAGTTACAGGTTTTGACAAGTTAAACTCTGAATACTCTCACACATCAGCACCATCACGGAAATGTCATTGTTTGACCAAAAAAAAAAAAAGGGAGGGGGGGGGGGTCATTTGTCAAGAAACTATACAACAATGATAACTATTTACGCTTAAGAGCTGTTTTTATTTTATTTTTAGTTTCGTAAACCCAGGCCTTTCAAACCCAGGTATTTAGTAAAAGTGTTTACCTTGTTGAGATGAAAATAGCAGCACGCTGCCGTTTGCTGTGGCTTTTGGCCTTGCTAGTTTTACACCCGATTTGACTGTTGTCAGTCTATTGAATAGGAGTCATCATCACACATCTGTCCCAAATATATGGGCTAGTAGGGGCCCACTAGACCTACTGCTAGGTTCAGGAGACTGTTATCACCCATTTATTTCAGTGAGCCAGCCTTGGTGGGGCCCAGTAGGCGCAGAAGGCCTGCTGTCACGCATGGGCTTTGAGGTTCGTTATCAACATTTTTATTTTTCCCCCAAAATAATATATCATTGATGTGGAAAATACAAATAGCGGTGATTGAGCTTGTGTGTGCAAGTGGAGGGGAAAAAAATCACATACTTTAGTTAACTTACTCATCCATGCTTGTCGGAGATGTTACGTCAGCTTGAGCTTCTGAACATTGACTTTTGACATCCACTTTTCACCAGTAGCTGGGCTGTCTGCATGGATGTACATCCTCTTTGGCGTTTCTGGGTCTGTCTTCCCTGCCACCATCCACCACAACTTATGGAATGTGTACCTGCAGTCGTTGACTGCAACTACATCCATCAAGAGAATGGGTGATAGCAGTCTCCTGAACCTACCAGTAGGGCTAGTAGGCTCCTAATGGCCCATACATTGGGACAGGTGTGTGATGATAACTCCTATCCAATAGACTGATACCAGTCAAATCAGGTGAGATTTAAAAGCCTCTGCTAAAAAATAAATCTCATGGAAATGAATGTAAAGTCTTTGCCAAGCTCGACAGGCTCCACTAAAGGTGTTGTGTTATGCAAATACCACCCATTTCACCACTTCACCTCTCCCATCAGCTCCTGCAAATACTGTGTTGGTTTCACCATCTGCCTGGAAACTGTCTCTGCTTCCACACACCAGCGTTTCTGCAGGAAATGCATCATCCCACTAATTACTGGCAGCATCAATAATACATGAGGGGAACGACTGAAATGTGACATAAATCTCCTTCCTCTCAAATAGCTGTCCAGGGACTGCTTACAAATAAAAAAAAAAGTAAATACAGTCACTACACCCTGTGATGGCCTGGTGGTCTGTCCAGGGTGACTCCCTGCCTGCTGCCCAGTGACTGCTGGAATAGGCTGCAGCATCCCCACAACCCTGACAGTAGGATAAGCAGGTGGCATGATGGATGGATGGATAAAAAGGACATACTTATATACTCTTTATTTCCTCTCTTACGAAGCTGCCATTGTTCCAAATTCGACTTTATCAGTAGCGTGGTGCAGCCTCCATACAGCAGAAACAGTCTGCAGGGCTTGGGCCAACTAGAACCACGTGACAGAGCCCGTCGCCTTGTGAGCCGCAGAAGCGAGCACGGCGCAGCGCCGCTTGTGTCAGCCTCACAAACGAAGAAGAAGACATCTAACAGCAGTCGGTGGTACGTCTACACAATGCTAGAAGAAGAGGGTTTATTGCGTTAGTCCGACTCACACTGGACTTTTACAACACATGTAAACGCGTTAGTCCCACTGCCATGCTACTACATCCGGTTTCTCGAAGTCCAACTAAGACACCCAGGTGACGCGGTTGTGGATGGACTGGCTCTGTCTGGCATATATACGCTTCAATCGGCCCCGAAGTGGCATAGGCGTTCTGCGCATGCTCCATAGTTCCCGCGGCGGTCTTTCACCCGGAAGTCGACCAGTGTGGCGTCAACAGTACCAACATGGCGTGTGCTCGAGCGAGAACCGCGCATTTCTGGACAGACGAGGAGACAAACGTCCCGTTGTGTCAGCTGAAGGAGGTGAGTATCCTACAGCACATGGGCGGAAGGAGAACGCGGAATGGCAGAAAGGGGGCATATCGCCGCCTACCGTACCAGGGTCGGACGTACTTCCGTCAATAAACCGATTCTCCCGCGGTTCTTGTATACTGGGACAACGCCAGCAGTCCAGTCGCCTGGCCTCGTCGACTTCCCTGTGCGTGTAAACGCAGTGAGTCACCAGTTTAGTGACTGGTCCCGGAAACATGAGACGACTAGCAGGGCTGAACAAGTCCGGATCTGTCTGACACATACAGGACTCATACAGGACAGGGGTTGGAAGATGACGCAGGTACTTTAGACAGACATGAAGAAAGGAAGAGACAGACAGACAGACAGACAGACAGACAGACAGACAGATAGATAGATAGATAGATAGATAGATAGATAGATAGATAGATAGATAGATAGATAGATAGATAGATAGATAGATAAATAGATAGACATAGATAAATAGATAGACAGACAGACATATATATATATAGACAGATAGATAGATAAATAGACAGACAGACAGACAGACAGATAGATAGATAGATAGATAGATAGATAGATAGATAGATAGATAGATAGATAGATAGATAGATAGATAGATAGATAGATAGATAGATAGAACATGTCTGACTTGTTTAAAGGAGTGTAAACTTGAACCATTGACCAAGAGGAAAAAGTACACCAGTTCAATCATGTGTCCATCACACGAGGTCCGTTTCACATTCACAAAAAGTCAAGGATGCCTTCGGTGCACGACGCCTCCTGCCAACTGCTGGTCGTGGGTGGACGTGGGTGGACGCGGGTGGACCTGTGAGAGCCTGAGCGGCGTCTCACAGGAGTCATCGGCTCTCATGGCTGATCTGCATAGTTATGTAACGTCAGTGCTTTGTTAGCAGGGGAGAAGTGCGTCCTCCTTGCAGGATGCGCGGTGTAAACGCCTTCCCCTCACACTCTTTCACATCAGAATCAGAAACACTTTATTTGTCGTTTCATTTCATGCACTGAAATGAATCAACATATCTGTTTCCCCGGCCCACAGCAGTGCACCACAAAGACAAAAACACATATGCAAACACTACAAGAACTACACGAACACATGTGCCTAAGCTAACACATATATCTAAACTAAACACACAAAACATCACGGTCCAGGAGAACAAACACCAGACGGGATGACTGTCGGAACTGCCGGTCTGCATGAGTTAGCAGTTAGCCTAGCCTACCCCGCTTCCACGTCCTGTCAGACCTCCCTCGGTGTTTCCTGCTCAGGCAGGGCCGTGGTCCCTGGGCCCACAGAACGCAGCAGACCAGGCTCTCCCAGCCGACCCAGCACCAGCTCTCCCAGCCATCAAACGAAGACACACTTAGACACCTACGTGGACAAAGACGCTGCATGGATGGTACTGGCTACCGAACACAAACGTGAATTCCTGCCGCCATCTTCCCACAGCAGTACTGGGTGAGGCCGCTGTGAACGTGAATTTGCGCCGTCATCTTCCCACACCGGAAGCGGAAGTGTGTTTCAACCTTCCATCTCTCCATGCCCACAGTTAAACAAATTCAACATCGGTCCCGATACATCTAGACGTTAGTGGCAGGGGGTTCAATTCTTTAGTGTTGAATCAGTAGATAAGAGTCAGGACGTCTAGATATGAATCAAACCTTTTTTTTTTGTGCATTGCAGGTTATTCAAGATTTCACATCTCTGGTGGCACGTCTGGTACGTGAGTCCTCCATCCTGCATCGACGTCTCTGCTTGTAAGTTTGTTCCCTGATAACTTACCCAAATGCTACGCAGTTATACTCTGCAAATGTGACGTCACAACATTACAAGGTTTATAATATCATAAGACGTCGTTTACCTGGCTCGTAAATACAAGAACTACCTACGGGCGTCTGATATGCACGTGCTCCCGAGTTTTGCAATATTGCCATAGACCACAATGGTACGAGACCAGCCGCTGCGTGCAGCATGCACCGCTCGAACCCTGGCACGTACCAAACGCCAAAGGGATTTATTCAGACACGACTCGATGACTTGTCCATTACTGCCGGACTTTCTCAAATCTTTAAAACCAGCTCTCCAGTACAGGTCTGGCATGTCTCCACATTCTTCATTCCTAGAAATCAATCAATCAATAATAAATAAAACACACATACACACACGCACGCACGCACACACACACACACACACATACACACACACACACACACACACACACACACACACACACACACACGCACACACGCACGCACGCATGCGCGCACAGTTCAGGACTACATGGCAGCGTTCCAGGGGGGGACTGAACTCGGTGTGAAAGTCAAAGTAAAGGGTGGTCTTCATGTGTTGTCTTAATGTAAATGTATTGTTAGGTATCTCCTCTTCTGTCCCCCCCAGCATGTGGACTCATGTACAGGAGACACCAGCAGATACACCTATAGACTGCTAACACTTTGCATAACATGGGATACTGTGTTTTAGTGCATACCAGGACATACTAGGTATACTGGGACAACAAAAGCCTATAGCGGATGTAGGGAGGCATTATGGGTAAGATGGAGTGCACAGGGGTGTATGGGCATTATGGATAAGATGTGGTAGGGAGGGGTGTGACGGCATTATGGGTAAGATGCGATAGAGAGGGGTGTCAAGGCATTAATGGTAAGATGGGGTAAGGAGGGGTGTGTGGGCATTATGGGTAAGATGGGGTGCAGATGGGTGTGTGGGCATTATGGGTAAGATGCACTAGGGAGGGGTGTATGGGCATTATGGGTAAGATGGGGTAGGGTGTGTGTGTGTGTGTGGGCATTATGGGTAAATGGATGCTGTCCAAGTTGCCATGTGACAGCAACATGAGGGGCAGTGTGACACACAGAGGACTGAAATAAACTGTGTGTGATCTCTCAGTTCACCAACTACCATGTCTGAACTGTTAAACGTTGTGTGGTACGCTAGAAACATGTTTTTTTATTTTTATTTTTTATTTTACTTCCTTAAAGGACATTAAACTCAGAATGAAAAATACATAATAGGAGCTCTGCATCAGATTAAAACCTTAATTAAAAACGGTTTATAAATCTAAAAATAAAAAAACAGTATGGAAGACAACTATTGCCAATAATCTACTGCTTTTTAGGCAATCAATGGAAATAATAATAAAAAAAAACGTGTCTAAAACAGACATCTCTTATGATTATTATTATTATTATTATTATTATTATTATTATTATTATTATGTATTTATTTATTTATTTTAATTACATCTCCCCTTTACTGTTAGGCAAAACCATTACTAAAACAAGCCCATTATTTGTTGTTGTATATTTGCACATCGAGCACACTGGACTTTAAAACACTGAAATGAACACTGAAAAATGATCTCTGCTATCTGCACGTGCTCATTTTAATCCAGTGAGAAATTAATTCATTACAACTGACAAACACGTGATGCTGGGCCTTCATAAAAATTCATGACATTCTCGAAAATTAATTTGCCTTCCTTTATCTCCAAACTGATTTTAGCTGCACACTTGTTGCTGTTTCACAAGCAAGGAGAGACACGGCACATTTTCTCCATGGCGACCAGAGCCGTATGCCAGCATGCCAACATGCCAATATGCCAGTCATCACATATGATACATTAAGGTTCTGTACATCTGCTGATCAGAAAGTACTACACATCAAAGACTGGTGGGCAGTAAACAGAGAGAGAGAGAGAGAGAGACAGAGACAGAGAGACAGAGAAAGAGCGAGCGAGAGAGAGAGAGAGGGAGAGAGAGAGAGAGAGAGAGAGAGAGAAAGAGAGAGACCTTAATTAATCAACATTTTCACCAAACAAAATAAAGAAACATATTTGCATGCTTCATTGATTTTAAGAAAGCATTTGATTATATCTGGTATGATGGCTTATACTATAAAATCATCCAAAGGGGCGTAGGGGGTAAAGTGTTTGACATAATCAAATCTATATGTTTGGAAAATGAGTGCGGAGTAAAACTTGGTGACATCCGAACCAAACACTTCACTCAAGGGTGAGGGGTGAGATAAGGGTGCAGTTTGAGCCCAACCTTATTTAATATTTACATCAATGAGTTAGTGGTGTTACTGGAACAATCTGCAGCTTCTGGCCTCACCATAAACAACACAGAAGTTAAATTATTGCTCTATGCTAGGGGTGGCAAACCGTGTGTCATGGAGAGCCATGTGTGTACATGTTTTCATTGCAGCCGGACTCCACACCAGGTGATTTCACTGATTAGCAACCCTTCAGCCAAAGAGGAAGAATGTATCAGTGAAATTACCTGGTGTGGAGTCGGGTTGGAATGAAAACCTGCATGCACATGGCTCTCCATGGCACATGGTTAGCCACCACTGCTCTATGCAGATGTCCTTGTGCTGCTGTCACCCACAGAACAGGTTCTACAGCAGCATCTGGATCTGCTTGAGAAATACTGTCAGAACTGGGCCCTGGCAGTAAACTGAAAAAGACAAAAAATATGGTCTTCCAGAAGAAGCCCACGCGTCAGGAAAGTAGACACCTATTTACTCTAGGTAACACCGCCCTAGAGCACATGTTAAGTTATGATGACCTGGGACTGAGGGTCAGTGCCTCAGGAAGCTTTGGTCTGGCAGTGAATGCACTGAAAGAGAAAGCTTGAAGAGCTTTCTATGCAAGAAAACGAAAATTCTATAAAACAGACATCCCAATTAAAATCTGGCCCAAAATCTTTGTCAGTGGCATCCTGACCATTGCAGTATATGGAAGTGAGGTACGGGGTCCACTCAGTCAGTAAGACTACACTAGATGGGACAAACATCCAATAGAAGCCCTGTGTGCAGAATTCTGTCAAAATTTGCTAAACATGCAAAGGAAAACACCAACAGATGCATGCAGGGCAGAATTAGGCCGTTTGCCATTGAATTTAAAGCATTCCAGATCCAGGAGCTAAGAAAGAGTCCTCTCAGTCAGCTGATTCTGAAACTAACTGACCCCATAACCACTGACACAGTCGAGTTTCAGACTAGCACTGCTAACCAACCACAGACTAGAGTAAACCACATCATCACACAATGCAACAACTCATATGTGGAACACTGGGACATAGAAACCAAATGACAACACAAATGAGTATGTTATCGGGCCCTAAAAAGAGAACACAAACTGGCTGACTGTCTGTCCACTGTCAGAGACAGTCAGTAGAGACACATCCTTACCAAGTACAGGCTCACTGACCACAGTCTAGCCACTGAAAAAGACAAGACACACACAACATATTGGCTACCAAACGAGCAAAGACTCTGTGGTCACTGTGCAGCAGGTGAGGTGGAGACAGAGATGCACTTCCTGCTAAATTGTGAGAAATTCCAGAACACAAGAGAAAAATACCAGGAGACATTTGAAAACCAGATTCTAAATGTTCTACTGCTGGATGAGAAAGAACAATGGTCCCTTATTTTAGGAGAGGGTCAAAGGTCACACCCTGCAGCACAATATGTGTCAGAATGCCATAGCCTAAGAGTCAGTGAGTGACCAAAACACTGTCAGTTACTGTCAGTTGCTGTTCAAGTGCTGTTCTGTTTCTGCCAGATCTATGTATTCTTTTTTCCTTTTTATTTGTTTATTTGTTTGTTTGTTTGTTTGTTTGTTTGTTTGTTACTCCGTTGACCTGTTTTGCTGTCACCTGCCTTGGCAACATTGTAATTAATGCAGTCATGCCAATGAAGCATCATTGAATTGAACTGAGAGAGAGAGAGAGAGAGAGAGAGAGAGAGAGAGAGAGAGAGAGAGAGAGAGAGAGAGAGATAATTTGAATTTTAAACCAAGTCTTTATTTAACAAAAAAGATTAAACAAAAGGCAGACTTGAAATCCCTCCAAACATAAACAATACTTGTCAAAGTACAAACAATCAATAAGAGAGAGAGCCACACTTTCCAATAACACATGATGAAAGCAGAGCGAACAAAAGCTGACTAAAATGTGGACACAGTTAAACATGCTCTGTGCAATTATATGCTCTCTCTCTCTCTCTCTCTCTCTCTCTCTCTCTCTCTCTCTCTCTCTCTCTCTCTCTCTCTCTCTCTCTCTCTCTCTCTCTCTCATATATAAAACAGGTAAGGGGGTTGTGAGATGTTGTTGAATGGATGTTTTTTGGGATTGTTAAAAGATGCATATCGAGTGTTTGTAATTTGACAAGTATCGTTTATATGTTTAGAACGATTTCATGTCTGTTTTTGTTATTTTTTCCTGTTAAATAAAACTTGTTTTAACATGTAAAAAAAGTCTCTCTCTCTCTCTCTCTCTCTCTCTCTCTCTCTCTCTCTCTCTCTCTCTCTCTCTCTCTCTCTCTCTCTCTCTCTCTCTCTCTCTCTCTCTCTCTCTCTCTCTCTCTCTCTCTCTCTCTCTCTCTCTCTCTCTCTCTCTCTCTCTCACACACACACACACACACACACACAAACACAATCACAAACTCATGAACCACATACCATTAACTAGCTTTACTCCGTCGTTTGATCCATCTAAGGAGTGGTGATATGACGCCCCACCTCCATACATGCTGCCCTCCTCCTCCTCCTCCTCCTTCGTATAGTCTCATCTGAGGGGGGTGTGATGGTCTGCCCCCATATCACACCCTGAGACCTTCTGTGCTCCTCACATACTGCTAAATCCTCTATCTATCTATCTATCTATCTATCTATCTATCTATCTATCTATCTATCTATCTATCTATCTATCTATCTATCTATCTATCTATCTATCTATCTATCTATCTATCTATCTATCTATCTATCTATCTATCTATCTATCTATCTATCTATCTATCTATCTGTCTGTCTGTCTGTCTGTCTGTCTGTCTGTCTGTCTGTCTGTCTATCTATCTATCTATCTATCTATCTATCTATATATCTATATATCTATCTATCCATATACAGACCACTGTGCCCGAAGGGCACAGTGGTCTCCATCATTCGTAAATGGAAGAAGTTTGGATCCACCAGGACTCTTCCTAGAGCTGGCCGCCCAGCCAAACTGAGCAATCGGGGGAGAAGGGCCTTGGTCAGGGAGGTGACCAAGAACCCGATGGTCACTCTGACAGAGCTCCAGCGTTCCTCTGTGGAGATGGGAGAACCTTCCAGAAGGACAACCATCTCTGCAGCACTCCACCAATCAGGCCTTTATGATAGAGTGGCCAGACGGAAGCCTCTGCTCAATAAAAGGCACATGACAGCCCGCTTGGAGTTTGCCAGAAAGCACCTAAAGGACTCTCAGACCATGAGAAACAAGATTCTCTGGTCTGATGAAACCAAGATTGAACTCTTTGGCCTGAATGCCAAACGTCACGTCTGGAGGAAACCAGGCACCTCTCATCACCTTGCTAATACCATCCCTACAGTGAAGCATGGTGGTGGCAGCATCATGCTGTGGGGATGTTCTTCAGCGGCAGGAACTGGAGACTAGTCAGGATCGAGGGAAAGATGAATGGAGCAAAGTACAGAGAGATCCTTGATGAAAACCTGCTCCAGAGCGCTCAGGACCTCAGACTAGGGTGAAGGTTTACCTTTCCACACGACAACGACCCTAAGCACACAACCAAGACCACGAAGGAGTGGCTTCGGGACAAGTCTGTGAATGTCCTTGAGTGGCCCAGCCAGAGACCAGACTTGAACCCCATTGAACATCTCTGGAAAGACCTGAAAATAGCTGTGCAGCAACGCTCCCCATCTAACCTTACAGAGCTGGAGAGGATCTGCAGAGAAGAATGGGAGAAATACCCCAAATATAGGTGTGCCAAGCTTGTAGCTTCATACCCAAGAAGACTTGAGGCTGTAATCGCTGCCAAGGGTGCCTCAACCAAGTACTGAGTAAAGGCTGTGAATACTTATGTACATGCAATATTTCAGTTTTTTATTTTTAATAAATTTGCAAAAATTTCTACAAAACCTTTTTCACTTTGTCATTATGCGGTATTGTGTGTAGATTGATGAGGAAAGAAAGGAATTTAATCCATTTTGGAATAAGACTGTAACATAACAACATATGGGGAAAGTGAAGGGGTGTGAATACTTTCCGGATGCACTATATCTATCTATCTATCTATCTATCTATCTATCTATCTATCTATCTATCTATCTATCTATCTATCTATCTATCTATCTATCTATCTATCTATCTATCTATCTATCTATCTATCTATCTATCTATCTATCTATCTGTCTTTGTTTCAGTATATGTATGTATATATGTATGTATAGATGGATGGATGCATATATATGAGAATAATAATCATTGTGCCCTCCTTTTATTCTTCCTATTATACTTTGCATACATTTTATGATTAATTACTGTCTCTAGTGATTCATTACTTTTTCCATGCTATCACAATGTTATCTCTCTCTCTCTCTCTCTCTCTCTCTCTCTCTCTCTCTCTCTCTCTCTCTCTCTGTCTCTCTCTCTGTCTCTGTCTCTCTCTCCATCTCTGTCTCTCTCTCTGTCTCTCTCTCTACATCTCTGTCTCTCTCTCCATCTGTCTCTCTCTCCATGTCTTTGTCTCTCTCTCCATCTCTGTCGCTCTCTCTCTGTCTCTGTCTCTCTCTCCGTCTCTCTCTCTCTCCCGTCTCTCTCTCCATCTCTGTCTCTGTCTCTGTCTCTCTCTCCGTCTCTCTCTCTCTCTCTGTCTCTCTCTCCATCTCTCTCTCCAACTCTGTCTCTCTCTCTGTCTCTGTCGCTCTCTCTCTGTCTCTGTCTCTCTCTCCATCTCTGTCGCTCTCTCTCTCTCTCTCTGTCTCTCTCTCTGTCTCTCTCTCTCCCTCTCTGTCTCTCTCTCCATCTGTCTCTCTCTCTGTCTCTGTCTCTCTCTCCATCTCTGTCGCTCTCTCTGTCTCTCTCTCTGTCTCTCTCTCCATCTCTCTCTCCATCTCTGTCTCTCTCTCTGTCTCTGTCGCTCTCTCTCTGTCTCTGTCTCACTCTCCATCTCTGTCGCTCTCTCTCTCTCTCTCTGTGTCTCTCTCCATCTCTCTCTCCATCTCTGTCTCGCTCTCCCTCTGTCTCTCTGAGCAGAGTGTGAGCGAGCATGCTGAGCAGTGTGAGAGTGGTTGTGAGTGATTTCTATCTTTGTTCCATCTTTATGTTTCCTTGTAAATATTGTAGGTAGTGTGTGTAGGTAGTGTGTGAGTAAATATTGTAGGTAGTGTTTGTGTAACTATTGTAGGTAGTGTGTGTGTAAATATTGTAGATAGTGTGTGTAGGTAGTGTGTGTGTAAATATTGTAGGTAGTGTGTGTAGGTACTGTGTGAGTAAATATTGTAGGTAGTGTGTGTGTAAATATTGTAGGTAGTGTATGTGTAAATATTGTAGGTAGTGTGTGTGTAAATATTGTAGGTAGTGTGTGTGTAAATATTGTAGGTAGTGTGTGTGTAAATATTGTAGGTAGTGTGTGTGTAAATATTGTAGGTAGTGTGTATGCTGGGTCACTGCTCCGCTGTGTATATAGGGAGGATTTAATATTAACATTAAGCTTTCCTTTATTAGTCCCCTTGGGGAAACTCAGTTGGTGCAAGTTAACCCAATCCAGCTGTGATGTGTGTAACTAGGAGCAGTGGGCTGCTGCTCTCATGCTGTGCCCGGGGGACCAACTCCAGTTCTTTCTCATTGCCTTGCTCAGGGACACAGACAGGGGTATAAACCCTAGCATGCATTATTTTGATGGTGGGAAGAAACCGGAACACCTGAAGAAAACCCACCACAGACACGGTGAGAACATGCAAACTCCACACAAAGGACGACCTGGGATGACACCAAAGGCTGGACGACCTTGGGCTTCGAACCCAGGACCTTCCCAGATAACAAAGAATGTTTGGCCCTAATATGTCCCACATCTGCAGTTATCTTACAGCCCACATTTGGCCTTGAATGACAGCGTTGACTCAGGGTGACTGTGGCTTCCTCAACTCAGCCACACTTGGGCCACATCTGGCCCACACAGTATGTGCCATAACCCAGGTCAACTCGGTTCATTACATTTGGGCCAGATCTGGCCCACACAGTATTTGCCGTAACCCAAGTCAAGCCCGGTTCATTACATTTCTGCCACATCTGGCCCACACCGTATGTGCCGTAACCCAAGTAAACTCGGTTCATTACATTTGGGCCACATCTGGCCCACACCATATGCGCCGTAACCCAAGTCAAGCCCGGTTCATTACATTTGGGCCACATCTGACCCACACCGTATGTGCCGTAACCCAAGTCAAGCCCGGTTCATTACATTTGGGCCACATCTGGCCCACACCGTATGTGCCGTAACCCAAGTCAAGCCCGGTTCATTACATTTGGGCCACATCTGGCCCACACAGTATTTGCCGTAACCCAAGTCAAGCCCGGTTCATTACATTTCTGCCACATCTGGCCCACACCGTATGTGCCGTAACCCAAGTAAACTCGGTTCATTACATTTGGGCCACATCTGGCCCACACCATATGCGCCGTAACCCAAGTCAAGCCCGGTTCATTACATTTGGGCCACATCTGGCCCACACCGTATGTGCCGTAACCCAAGTCAAGCCCGGTTCATTACATTTGGGCCACATCTGGCCCACACCGTATGTGCCGTAACCCAAGTCAAGCCCGGTTCATTACATTTGGGCCACATCTGACCCACACCGTATGTGCCGTAACCCAAGTCAAGCACGGTTCATTACATTTGGGCCACATCTGGCCCACACCGTATGTGCCGTAACCCAAGTAAACTCGGTTCATTACTTTTGGGCCACATCTGGCCCACACCATATGCGCCGTAACCCAAGTCAAGCCCGGTTCATTACATTTGGGCCACATCTGGCCCACACCGTATGTGCCGTAACCCAAGTCAAGCCCGGTTCATTACATTTGGGCCACATCTGGCCCACACCGTATGTGCCGTAACCCAAGTCAAGCCCGGTTCATTACATTTGGGCCACATCTGGCCCACACCGTATGTGCCGTAACCCAAGTCAAGCCCGGTTCATTACATTTGGGCCACATCTGGCCCACACCGTATGTGCCGTAACCCAAGTCAAGCCCGGTTCATTACATTTGGGCCACATCTGACCCACACCGTATGTGCCGTAACCCAAGTCAAGCCCGGTTCATTACATTTGGGCCACATCTGACCCACACCGTATGTGCCGTAACCCAAGTCAAGCACGGTTCATTACATTTGGGCCACATCTGGCCCACACCGTATGTGCCGTAACCCAAGTAAACTCGGTTCATTACTTTTGGGCCACATCTGGCCCACACCATATGCGCCGTAACCCAAGTCAAGCCCGGTTCATTACATTTGGGCCACATCTGGCCCACACCGTATGTGCCGTAACCCAAGTCAAGCCCGGTTCATTACATTTGGGCCACATCTGGCCCACACCGTATGTGCCGTAACCCAAGTCAAGCCCGGTTCATTACATTTGGGCCACATCTGACCCACACCGTATGTGCCGTAACCCAAGTCAAGCCCGGTTCATTACATTTGGGCCACATCTGGCCCACACCGTATGTGCCGTAACCCAAGTCAAGCACGGTTCATTACATTTGGGCCACATCTGGCCCACACCATATGCGCCGTAACCCAAGTCAAGCACGGTTCATTACATTTGGGACATGTCTGGCCCACACAACTGTTAACAGTGACGTAACTGAGCCGTTAAGTACCAAAAGTGCCCCCGGCTTGGGCCCAAATGTGTCTGCTACCTGCTGTGAGGCGAGGGCGCTGACCACTGTGCCACCGTGCCACCGTGCCACCCCTTTTTAGTTGGTTGTTTGTGTGTGTGTGTGTGTGTGTGTGTGTGTGTGTGTGTGTGTGTGTTTGCTGGTCGGCATGCTAAACGCCTGTATGGAGTTTACCAAACTCCGCAGTGAACATGGTTTAGAGTGTCGCCTGGGATTCCTTGTTCTGTGGAGGATCGTGCTTTGGCAGTCCGAGAGGTTGTGGGCCACAGCAGTATTAAATCTGATGCTAGGGGGCGCTGTGCTGATTTTTGTCGATACTGCAAGCAAAGTGGTTGAATCAGGCTTTACTATTAATGACAGTTTCACCACACTGTCGACAAGAATCACGACTTCAAACATTCCGCCGTTTATTACTGATGGTTTTGTTGAGAGAGCTGTGGAGATGTGGAAAAGTAGTTCCATCCATCAGGAAACTGTCGTCTGGCCGCAGGTCGCCGCTGGTGCGACCTGTAGTTTCACACAGACCGGGGTTCATGTGGTCTTGAATAAAACAAGACAAAGACCTGGAGGTGGTGTTTAAGGTGGAGGTAGATGATTTTGATTATGTGGTTTTTGTAAACTCTGGGACCTTGAAGTGTTTTGGCTGTGGAGGAGAGGCTCATCTGGTTCAGACAAGTCCTGAGAACCACTCCTCTGAGGACAAAACACAGAGTGAAGAAGAGAGAGGACACAAACAGGGTAAAACCAGGCAGAACAGTGAAGAGACAACAGAAAACAAACAGAGTAAAACCAGGCAGAACAGCGAAGAGACAACAGAAAACAAATAGGGTAAAACTAGGCAGAACAGCGAAGAGACAACAGAAAACAAATAGAGTAAAACTAGACAGAACAGCGAAGAGACAACAGAAAACAAATAGAGTAAAACTAGGCAGAACAGCGAAGAGACAACAGAAAACAAATAGAGTAAAACTAGGCAGAACAGTGAAGAGACAACAGAAAACAAATAGAGTAAAACCAGGCAGAACAGTGGAGAGACAACAGAAAACAAATAGAGTAAAACCAGGCAGAACAATGAAGAGACAACAGAAAACAAATAGAGTAAAACCAGGCAGAACAATGAAGATACAACAGAAAACAAATGGAGTAAAACCAGACAGAACAATGAAGAGACAACAGAAAACAAATAGAGTAAAACTAGGCAGAACAGTGAAGAGACAACAGAAACCAAATAGAGTAAAACCAGGCAGAACAATGAAGAGACAACAGAAAACAAATAGAGTAAAACTAGGCAGAACAGTGAAGAGACAACATAAACCAAATAGAGTAAAACCAGGCAGAACAGTGAAGAGACAACAGAAAACAAATAGAGAAAAACCAGGCAGAACAATGAAGAGACACCAGAAAACAAATAGAGTAAAACCAGGCAGAACAGTGAAGAGACAACAGAAACCAAATAGAGTAAAACCAGGCAGAACAGTGAAGAGACAACAGAAAAGGGACAGTGTCCAGATTACACTGACAAAACTGAACCACACAAACAGAGTAAAAAGTCTAAAAAGAAAAACATGCATGACGAAAAAGAAGCACAAAGTGAACATGTAGTGGCATCAAACACTACCGGTGGCGCTGCAGAAGACGTTGTGTTGAGCATCAAACACTACAGGTGGCGCTGCAGAAGGTGTAGTGTTGAGCATCAAACACTACAGGTGGAGCTGCAGAAGATGTAGTGTTGAGCATCAAACACTACAGGTGGAGCTGCAGAAGGTGTAGTGTTGCGTATCGAACACTACAGGTGGAGCTGCAGACGGCATAGTGTTGAGCATCAAACACTACAGGTGGCGCTGCAGAAGACGTTGTGTTGAGCATCAAACACTACACGTGGCGCTGCAGAAGATGTAGTGTTGAGCATCAAACACTACAGGTGGAGCTGCAGAAGGTGTAGTGTTGAGCAGCGAGGAGGATTTGATGGAGGAAGAAACAGTGTGTAAAGGTCCTGCACTGAAGAGAAAGCAGGCAGCTAAAACAAGCGGGTCTCAAGCCGGAAAAGGAGCAATAACAAGGGAGAGAAGCAGGCAGCACGAGGAACAACTGTCTGAGGCTGAGTTGAGTATGGAGGAGGAAGAGGAGGAGGAGGGATGGGACTGTGGTATGGACAGTCAGGCACCTTCACTAAAGAAGAAGCAGCGACAGGTATACCTGTCTGAAGATGAGTTTAAGGAGGAGGATGGTGGTGTAGACAGCCAGACTCACACTTCCTCCCAGTTGCCAGGGGCAACAAAGCAAGAGTACTATGATGCACGCTAGGTTAAGGCATTGTTGCAACAGACAAAATTAAGGATTATTTTGCAGATATAGCATTGTTTATGTACTCTGTTCAATCCAATATGAGTAAAAAAGAAGAAAGGGGCTACACTGATCAAGAGATGGACAGTTTAAGGAAAACGGTTCTGAAAGTCAAACAAACAATACAGCATGAAGAGTCAGAGGCAGTATAAGACCAGTTGTGTCCCGTTCTGCTCAGTGTTGTTCTGTTATCACGTGTTTCTCCTCCATCAGTCTCGATGGCCAACTGAAAAGTCTCTACACTTCATCTCAATGGAGCAAGAGACGGGAGAAAGAGAGCATGTCTTTTCGAACTTGTGAAGCTGAAGCTCATTGGTGTCATGTTTGTCCAGGGAACACATAGTGATGTCATCAAGGACACTGCCCAGGAAACACATAGTGATGAAGGACACTGACTGGAAGAAGGAGTGGGACGGTGACGTTGTTTTAAGTCATTTAAGTAAAACTAGTGGAGGAGTACTAAATTGTGCCTAGGTCTGAATGTGTTTGTGTGTGTGTGTGTGTGTGTGTGCGTGCGTGTGTGCGTGCATGCGTGTTTGTCGGCCCTGTGTGATGGCCTGGCAGCTTGTCCAGGGTGTCTCCCCGCCTGCCTCCCAATGACTGCTGGGATAGGCTCCAGCATCCCCTCGACCCTGAGAGCAGGATAAGCGGTTCGGATAATGGATGGATGGATGGAGGGTCGTAACAGATGGATGGTGGAGGAGTGGTGCTCCTATCTTCTAAAAACAAAAACAAAAAAAAAACTTTCTACCACAATTTTATGTGGTAGAAGAAATAGTAAAAGGTAGAGCGATGGTAGTTAGAACCAAATATGAGTATTCTACGCTTTTGTTTTTTTGTTTTGTTTTGTTTTTTTGTTTATTTAATGTATATGCTCCAGATGTAGAGCCTGACAGAGTTCAGTTTTTAACTGACCTCAATATGGTTTTGAATCAGTGTGGACCTGAAGAGGTTATATTTCCTGGAGGGGATTTTAACTGCATAGAAAATGATAACGTAGACAGGAACCATATTGAACCTCATGCTGCCTCCAGGCGTGCAATCAAGCGGCTGACAGTAACTCATGTTTAGTTGCTGTATGGAGAGAGACGCATGAGGAGGCTAGACAGTACATCTGATTCATAGTAGAGGAAAGTCTTGTACTATGGCACGATTAGACCGTTTTTATTCTTTTAGGCATCATTTTAATATTTTTAATATTGATTTTAAAATCTCAGAGGAGACCAACAAGGACATGGGGGCCCCTCTGACTACAGAGGGGATGTGTACTGCACTGCAGAGCATGCAGGGCTGAAGGCCGTTGGGATTGACGGACTCCCGCCAGAGTTCTACAAGGCTATTTGGACTGAACTGTGAGTCGACATCACTGGTCTTCACTTAATGCCTTAATGACTGCTCAGAGCTGCAGGAGAGCAGTTCTGACTTTGTTGCCAAAAAAAGGCAACCTACAAAATTGCCACCGGCGTCCGGTCTCTCTCTGTGTGCCGATTATAAACTGCTTTTGTGAGTCTTGTCCAACAGACTGAAGAAGATGATGGATCAGGTCATCCATCACACCCAAACCTACTGTTTGCCTGGCAGGTGCATTGTTGACAATGTGTCACTAATTCAGGATGTGTTGGAAGTCTCCGGTTCATTGGGCTTTGATGATGTTCTAGTTTCTTTGGATCAGGAAAAGCTATTTGAACAGGCTGAGCACCAATACCTTTGGAAAGTGTTAGAAAGGTTTGACCTCAGCCCTGGACTTGTTGCCAAGATTAAGGTTTTGTACGAAGATATTGAGAGTGTACTGAAAATGAATGGTGTTTTGTGTAAACCTTTCAAAGCATCTCGAGGTATGAGACAAGGGTGCTCAGTGTCGGGTATGCTGTATGCACCTTCATTCGAACCCTTGTTGCACAATGTTTGCTCTTATGTTGGTGATCTGTTTTTACCTGATTTTAACACAAGAGTTGTTTTATCTGCATACGCAGACCATATTGTTGTCATTGTAAAGGATCAATGTGATGTAAATTTCGTTGGAAAAAATTTGAAACATTTTGGAAATCTCTCGGCTGCTGAAGTAAATTCGGCAAAAAGTGAAGCTTTATTTGTTGGAAGGTGGTCTGAACGTCTCCCTCAGCTGTCAGGAGGGCTATATCGGAAGAGGGGAGGATTCAAGTACCTAGGATTGTTTTGAGGTGATGACCAGACAGTTGGGAAAAACTGGCAGGGAGTGTTGGAAAAGGTGGTGGGGGGGTTACAAAAGTGGAGATGGCTGTTGCCACAGATGTCTTACAGAGGGACAAAAAAAAAGAAAAAGATCTGTCTTTCCATCTTTTCTCTTTGAATCAATCGGGGGCTCTGTGATGGAAGATGAACTCTTATTTTGGATGTGGTAATGTAAAGGAGTTATTTCTTTCCATATTGTTAAATATACATGTCAAGGTTAAAGTTTTATTTTATGTAAATAAAGAATTGTTTAAAATTACCCCTCCCCTCTCTCTCTCTCTCCACATATGAAAGTTGGTGTTAAGTGAGAAGAAATGTGTCCTTGGCTGTGAAGCCTGCGGCCCGTCTCATCTGAGCTGTATAAGGTGAGTGTGTGTGGGTTGCTCTCCCTCAGACAGAACTGAAGAAGTGAATCACCGGCTCTGTGATTTCTCTCCATTCTCTCCATGTCGACGTGTGTGATTGAAAGATATATTCAGACTTGAGACGTCATGGTTTATATGCTTTACTGATTATCAGAGAATGAGACGTTTTTATTCAACACTATCTGTCTGTCTGTCTGCCTGCCTGACTGTCCGTCTGTCTGTCTACTTATTCCTCCATGGCTGTGATGCCTCGTGAAAGGAGAGTCAGCAACAGAGAAATATAAAAATAATAGAAATATATATATATGGAGAGAGAGAGAGAAAGAGAGAGAGAGAGAGAGAGAGAGAGATCATACGCATGTTTTTACTGTTGCCTAGCTACAGGGATGAGGATGGTCAACTAAAGAGAATGTATAGTTTGGTTTTTAATGCATCACTTGTGGTGCAATGAAAACAAAGTGTACTTGTGGTTCACCAAACGCTCATAATGACGATTACACAACACACATATGTCAGACAAACACTGTTCTGTCTGTTTCGTATGTTCTCTCTGTTCTATTCGTTCTATCTGTTCTCTCTGTTCTATATGTTCTGTCTGTTCTGTCTTCTGTGATTATCTGATCACACAAGGTTACCTATTAAACCATGCAATTATATTGTTTGGACATCTCAGCCAATCAGAATATATCCATCCATTAAGCAATCAATCAATCAATCAATCAATCTATCTATCTATCTATCTATCTATCTATCTATCTATCTATCTATCTATCTATCTATCTATCTATCTATCTATCTATCTATCTATCTATCTATCTATCTATCTATCTATCTATCTATCTATCTATCTATCAACACATACACCTACCTATGTATCTATACATACTATGTATGTGTCGATCTGTCTGTCTGCCAATCTATTGTACCTGTAAATCTATCTACTCGTAAATTGACCAAAACACACACACACACACACACACACACACACACACACACACACACACACACACACACACACACACACACACACACACACACACTGACAACAGTACAACAGAGTCATGTCAGACTAATAAGAGTTGCAGTTGTGTACCGTTTCTGGAGGTGTGGGTTGTTGTGTGAGATGGGAGTGAGATGCTCACACGGATTAACATAACTTCCCTAAACAAACAATCCCATCTCCCCTCCGGCCTCCCACTGGTGAGGAGTCAGGAGTGGGACTCTGCTTGCACGCTGCTCTCACTCGAGTGTGAAGTGCTGATTTCCCCCTGCCGAGCCCAGAGGAGAGAGCAGCTCATTACCAACGCTACAAGATTTACGAGCTATTACATGATCACTCCAACTGTTCATTTACTTAGATGTGCTTTTATTTGTTTACTTCTGTATTGAAGAACGGATTAAGTGATTAAAACCAAACATAATAAAGGCTGTGGTTCCTCTCAGCGGGTGTGAGTGCTGCTGTCTGAGCCTCCATACCTAGCCGTGATGAAGAGCCGTTATGAAGAGCTGTGATGAAGAGCCATTAAGAAGAGCTGTTTTGAAGAGCCATTATAGAGAGCCATCATGAATAGCCGTTATGAAGAGCCGTGATGAAGAGCCGTTATGAAGAGCCGTTATGAAGAGCCGTGATGAAGAGCCATTATGAAGCCATTATAAATTCCTTGGAGTCCACATCAGCGAGGACCTTTCATGGACATTAAACACCCAGGCCCTTGTGAAAAAGGCCCAACAACACCTGCGTTTCCTGAGGAGGCTGAGGAGCGCCCGTCTATCCCCCAAAATTCTCCCCAACTTCTACCACTGCACCATAGAGAGCATCCTGACCATCTGCATCTCAGTGTGGTACGGCAACTGCACCTCAGTAGACCAGAAAGCTCTGCAGCGGGTCGTCAAGGCGGCCCAGCGTATCACCGGTACCCAGCTCCCAGCCATAAAAGACATTTATCACAAACGCTGCCTTCGAAGGGGTCTGAGCATCAGCAGAGATCCCACCCACCCAGCCATGGACTGTTCTCCCCCCTGCGCTCTGGGAGGCGCTACAGGAGACTCAGAGCCCGCACTACCAGACTCAAAAACAGCTTCTTACCACAAGCTGCTGCCCACCTGAACCTGGCCACCCACTGAATGTCTATAGATATTTTTAAATATTTTGTACTCCAGCTCTCTTTTAACTTATTTTTAACTTTTGGTCTTCATGTGTGTATATCTTATATTGTGTTTGCTGTGTTTGTGTGTGTCTGTCTTGCACTGTTTGGTGAAGCCACAGCCCTCATTTCATTTTTAACATGTGCTGCACATTGTTTTTAATGACAATAACATTGAATTGAATTGAATTGAATGAAGAGCCGTGATGAAGAGCCATTATGAAGAGCCGTCATGAAGAGCTGTTATGAAGAACCTTTATAAAGAGCCGTCAGGAAACTGTTATGAAGAGTTGTTATGAAGAGCCGCCATGAAGAGCTGTTATGAAGAGCCTTTATAGAGAACCGTTATGAAGAGGAA
>NW_026611194.1:5000-20000 GCF_029633865.1 Lampris incognitus | reverse complement strand
ACATAACATAGCCATGTAACACGATGCATACCATATCCATGTAACATGCATACCATAACCATGTAACACAAAACATACTATAACCATGTAACATAATACATACCATAACCATGTAACATAATACATACCATAGCCATGTAACATAATACATACCATAACCATGTAACATAATACATACCATAGCCATGTAACATGATACATACCATAGCCATGTTTTTTGGAAAGTGAAAGATAAATGCTCGATTTTTTTTTCCCCATTTCCCTAACTTAATTATTGAATGTAGGAGAAAGGTGAAACCTCTGGACGACCTCTGCAGGAGAAGGCCTGGAAGTGTGTGGTAGGATGTTTTGGTGCCGGTGATGCTTTGGACGTACGAGGTCTGCACAGACCTTCACCATAAAGCTCATTAAGAAAGCTTGAGATGTGGTGGAGGTAACGAAGGAAAACCAGAAAAAGACCCAAAAGGTCAAGGCTCTCACCTGTTACCTTACTTCCTCACATGTCTTTCTGCCTTTACAGCTGGCCGTCTGATAACATACATTATAGTGCAATACACAGTAACAGGGAGTGCAGAAGAGAGGTGAAGAAGAGGGTGCAGGCAGGGTGGAGTGGGTGGAGAAGAGTGTCAGGAGTGATTTGTGACAGAAGGGTACCAGCAAGAGTTAAAGGGAAGGTTTACAAGATGGTAGTGAGACCAGCTATGTTATATGGTTTGGAGACAGTGGCACTGATGAAAAGACAGGAGGAGGAGCTGGAGGTGGCAGAGATGAAGATGATAAGATTTCCTCTGGGAGTGATGAAGAAGGACAGGATTAGGAACGAGTATATTAGAGGGACAGCTCAGGTTGGACGGTTTGGAGACAAAGCAAGAGAGACAAGATTGAGATGGTTTGGACATGTGTGGAGGAGAGATGCTGGGTATACTGGGAGAAGGATGCTGAATATGGAGCTGCCAGGGAAGAGGAGAAGAGGAAGGCCAAAGAGGAGGTTTATGGATGTGGTGAGGGAGGACATGCAGGTGGCTGGTGTGACATTTTACAGTAACATGACGGGTTTTTACAGTAACATGACGGGTTTTACAGTAACATGGTGTGTTCTCACAGTAATATGACGGGTTTTTACAGTAACATGGTGGGTTCTCACAGTAACATGACGGGTTTTTACAGTAACATGACGGGTTTTTACAGTAACATGACGGGTTTTACAGTAACATGGTGTGTTCTCACAGTAACATGACGGGTTTTACAGTAACATGGTGGGTTCTCACAGTAACATGACGGGTTTTACAGTAACATGACGGGTTTTACAGTAACATGGTAGGTTCTCACAGTAACATGGCGGGTTTTTCCAGTAACATGAGAGATTTTTCCAGTAAAATGACGGGTTTTACAGTAACATGGCGGGTTTTACAGTAACATGAGAGGTTTTACAGTAACATGATGGGTTTTTACAGTAACATTGTGGGTTCTCACAGTAACATGACGGGTTTTACAGTAACATGAGAGGTTTTACAGTAACATGAGAGGTTTTACAGTAACATGAGAGGTTTTACAGTAACATGATGGGTTTTTACAGTAACATTGTGGGTTCTCACAGTAACATGACGGGTTTTACAGTAACATGAGAGGTTTTACAGTAACATGAGAGGTTTTACAGTAACATGACGGGTTTTTACAGTAACATGACGGGTTTTACAGTAACATGGTGGGTTCTCACAGTAACATGAGAGGTTTTTACAGTAACATGAGAGGTTTTACAGTAACATGATGGGTTTTTACAGTAACATGGTGGGTTCTCACAGTAACATGGTGGGTTTTACAGTAACATGGTGGGTTCTCACAGTAACATGATGGGTTTTTACAGTAACATGGTGGGTTCTCACAGTAACATGGTGGGTTCTCACAGTAACATGGTGGGTTCTCACAGTAACATGAGAGGTTTTTACAGTAACATGAGAGGTTTTTACAGTAACATGAGAGGTTTTTACAGTAACATGGTGGGTTCTCACAGTAACATGATGGGTTTTTACAGTAACATGGTGGGTTCTCACAGTAACATGGTGGGTTTTACAGTAACATGGTGGGTTTTACAGTAACATGAGAGGTTTTTACAGTAAAATGGTGGGTTCTCACAGTAACATGGCGGGTTTTACAGTAACATGGTGGGTTCTCACAGTAACATGGCGGGGTTTTACAGTAACATGGTGGGTTCTCACAGTAACATGGTGGGTTCTCACAGTAACATGATGGGTTTTACAGTAACATGGTGGGTTCTCACAGTAACATGGCGGGTTTTACAGTAACATGGTGGGTTCTCACAGTAACATGGTGGGTTCTCACAGTAACATGGTGGGTTCTCACAGTAACATGATGGGTTTTTACAGTAACATGATGGTTTTTTACAGTAACATGGCGGGTTTACAGTAACATGACGGGTTTTACAGTAACATGGTGGGTTCTCACAGTAACATGAGAGGTTTTTACAGTAACATGATGGGTTTTACAGTAACATGACGGGTTTTACAGTAACATGGTGGGTTCTCACAGTAACATGACGGGTTTTTACAGTAACATGGTGGGTTCTCACAGTAACATGGCGGGTTTTTACAGTAACATGGTGGGTTCTCACAGTAACATGGTGGGTTCTCACAGTAACATGACGGGTTTTTACAGTAACATGGTGGGTTCTCACAGTAACATGGCGGGTTTTTACAGTAACATGGTGGGTTCTCACAGTAACATGGTGGGTTCTCACAGTAACATGAGAGGTTTTTACAGTAACATGAGAGGTTTTTACAGTAACATGATGGGTTTTACAGTAACATGGTGGGTTCTCACAGTAACATGGTGGGTTCTCACAGTAACATGGTGGGTTCTCACAGTAACATGAGAGGTTTTTACAGTAACATGAGAGGTTTTTACAGTAACATGATGGGTTTTACAGTAACATGGTGGGTTCTCACAGTAACATGGTGGGTTCTCACAGTAACATGGTGGGTTCTCACAGTAACATGAGAGGTTGTTACAGTAACATGACGGGTTTTACAGTAACATTGTGGGTTCTCACAGTAACGGTTTCTCCTGTCCAGCTGACTCTCCACGGCTGCTAGGTGCTGGCCTATGTATTAAGGTTGTATCCATTATTTACTAATCAAAGCTTTTTTTCTGTAATTTATTTATTTATTCATTTCAGATCTCCCTCTTCAGTGCGGTAGGCTGGAGCGGAGCAATGGAACACATAATTTAACACATGGCTGCCTTTGGTTCTGTGCTGCAAAAAGAGCAAAAGGCCCTGCTGTTTTGCTGCAGGTATACATCTTAGTTTGTTCAATAATGCATCAGCTGAAATGTCTTATTTACTCGACGCCTTTGGCTCCATCTAATTCTGATTTCTGGCTTTGGAACACAGAGATGGTGTTGGAAACAGCAAAGAAAATTCCCCCACACCCACTGAGGGGGTGGTGACTCACAGACACACATCTGCATGGATAAGTTACAGGAGAAGACAAGGCGAGGGCCTCTGCCGCGGCTCACGCAGCGTGCTGCCGAAACCCTGCAGCGGCCCGACTGGGCTCTTCCAGCGAGTCTGCAGAAGGAAAGCTGTGGCAGGACTCGGGCCTGCGAATTTCTCCAGAAGCCATCAACCATTGGGGAGGACAGTCAATTAGCCTGTTGTGTTACCCTTTCTGCAGGCTGCCAATTCGCTGGTGTCAGTCAATGCAGATAGCTGTCAGTCACTCTAAATCAATGTGGGGGAAAAGCCACTGACGTGAATCCCATAAGAACCCTGCTGTGTCTCCAGACAGTGTGACTTATTGGAGATGGAGAGTTTGATGCGGCTGTCCTGAGGTCTGCTGGCTCCCTGCCTCTTCTACTAACCAATACCATTTTTATTTAGTTTTTGACCATCACCCCCCCCGGACCCAACCCGCCTGCCACCTGCCACTTGCCATGCTCATTTACAGTCGGCCCGTACCATTGTGATTTGATGGTGGCGTTATCCATTTTTCTCTGGTGCTGATGCAGGTGCAGCTATCAGCGGCCTGATGCAGCGTACAGCAGCACGGAGGACTGTTGGAGCGGAGGCTGGGTGGGCTGGCGGCCTGTTGTCCTGGCTAACGGGGGGGGGGGGGTTGCTAATGCTTCTCTCTGAGGGTTTTCTTTTTCACCTTTCCTTGTGTGTGTGTTAGTTTGTTGAGTCCTGCAGGATGAGCACGGAGCCCTGCATGGGGAGGGAACCGGGATGGTCCCCTGTTCTCTTGCCCTCCCTCAAGAAGTATTTTACACTCCCACCATTTGTTTTCTTCTTCTTTTTTAAATGATTATTTTTGTCCTTTCAGAAAACATCACTTCGTGTCTGCATGTCTGATAAACAGACAGGCTGGTCGGTCGACAGCTGGGAGCTGGTGACAACAGACAGCAGCACATTCACCACTACTGACACGCTTCTCTATATTCACCACTACTGACACACTTCTCTATATTCACCACTACTGACACACTTCTCTATATTCACCACTACTGACACACTTCTCTATATCCACCACTACTGACACACTTCTCTATATCCACCACTACTGACACACTTCTCTATATTCACCACTACTGACACACTTCTCTATATTCACCACTACTGACACACTTCTCTATATTCACCACTACTGACACACTTCTCTATATCCACCACTACTGACACGCTTCTCTATATTCACCACTACTGACACACTTCTCTATATCCACCACTACTGACACGCTTCTTTATATTCACCACTACTGACACACTTCTTTATATTCACCACTACTGACACGCTTCTTTATATTCACCACTACTGACACGCTTCTCTATATTCACCACTACTGACACGCTTCTTTATATTCACCACTACTGACACGCTTCTTAATATTCACCACTACTGACACGCTTCTTTATATTCACCACTACTGACACGCTTCTCTATATCCACCACTACTGACACACTTCTCTATATTCACCACTACTGACACGCTTCTTAATATTCACCGCTACTGACACGCTTCTCTATATCCACCACTACTGACATGCTTCTTTATATTCACCACTACTGACACGCTTCTCTATATTCACCACTACTGACACGCTTCTCTATATCCACCACTACTGACACGCTTCTCTATATTCACCACTACTGACACGCTTCTCTATATTCACCACTACTGACACGCTTCTCTATATTCACCACTACTGACACGCTTCTCTATATTCACCACTACTGACACGCTTCTCTATATTCACCACTAATGACACGCTTCTCTATATTCACCACTACTGACACGCTTCTCTATATTCACCAATACTGACACGCTTCTCTATATCCACCACTACTGACACGCTTCTTTATATTCACCACTACTGACACGCTTCTCTATATTCACCAATACTGACACGCTTCTTTATATTCACCACTACTGACACGCTTCTTTATATTCACCACTACTGACACGCTTCTTTATATTCACCACTACTGACATGCTTCTTTATATTCACCACTACTGACACGCTTCTCTATATTCACCACTACTGACAAGCTTCTCTATATCCACCACTACTGACACGCTTCTTTATATTCACCACTACTGACATGCTTCTCTATATTCACCACTACTGACACGCTTCTCTATATTCACCACTACTGACACGCTTCTTTATATTCACCACTACTGACACGCTTCTTTATATTCACCACTACTGACATGCTTCTCTATATTCACCACTACTGACACGCTTCTCTATATTCACCAATACTGACACGCTTCTTTATATTCACCACTACTGACACACTTCTCTATATTCACCACTACTGACACGCTTCTCTATATTCACCACTACTGACACGCTTCTCTATATTCACCACTACTGACACGCTTCTCTATATCCACCACTACTGACACGCTTCTTTATATTCACCACTACTGACAAGCTTCTTTATATTCACCACTACTGACATGCTTCTTAATATTCACCACTACTGACACGCTTCTTTATATTCACCACTACTGACACGCTTCTTTATATTCACCACTACTGACATGCTTCTTAATATTCACCACTACTGACACGCTTCTTTATATTCACCACTACTGACACGCTTCTCTATTCTCTATATTCACCACTACTGACACGCTTCTCTATATCCACCACTACTGACACACTTCTCTATATCCACCACTACTGACACACTTCTCTATATCCACCACTACTGACATGCTTCTCTATATTCACCACTACTGACACGCTTCTCTATATTCACCACTACTGACACGCTTCTCTATATTCACCACTACTGACACGCTTCTTTATATTCACCACTACTGACACGCTTCTCTATATTCACCACTACTGACACGCTTCTCTATATCCACCACTACTGACACGCTTCTTTATATTCACCACTACTGACACGCTTCTCTATATCCACCACTACTGACACGCTTCTCTATATTCACCACTAATGACATGCTTCTTTATATCCACCACTACTGACATGCTTCTATATATTCACCACTACTGACACGCTTCTTTATATCCACCACTACTGACATGCTTCTCTATATTCAACACTACTGACACGCTTCTCTATATTCAACACTACTGACACGCTTCTCTATATCCACCACTACTGACACGCTTCTCTATATTCACCACTACTGACACGCTTCTCTATATTCACCACTACTGACACACTTCTCTATATTCACCACTACTGACAGGCTTCTCTATATCCACCACTACTGACACGCTTCTCTATATTCACCACTACTGACACGCTTCTCTATATTCACCACTACTGACACGCTTCTCTATATTCACCACTACTGACACGCTTCTCTATATTCACCACTACTGACACGCTTCTTTATATCCACCACTACTGACATGCTTCTCTATATTCAACACTACTGACACGCTTCTTAATATTCACCACTACTGACACGCTTCTTTATATTCACCACTACTGACACGCTTCTTTATATTCACCACTACTGACATGCTTCTTTATATTCACCACTACTGACACGCTTCTTAATATTCACCACTACTGACACGCTTCTTTATATTCACCACTACTGACATGCTTCTTAATATTCACCACTACTGACAAGCTTCTTTATATTCACCACTACTGACATGCTTCTTAATATTCACCACTACTGACACGCTTCTTTATATTCACCACTACTGACACGCTTCTCTATTCTCTATATTCACCACTACTGACACGCTTCTCTATATCCACCACTACTGACACACTTCTCTATATCCACCACTACTGACACACTTCTCTATATCCACCACTACTGACACGCTTCTCTATATTCACCACTACTGACACGCTTCTTTATATTCACCACTACTGACACGCTTCTCTATATTCACCACTACTGACACGCTTCTCTATATCCACCACTACTGACACGCTTCTTTATATTCACCACTACTGACACGCTTCTCTATATCCACCACTACTGACACGCTTCTCTATATTCACCACTAATGACATGCTTCTTTATATCCACCACTACTGACATGCTTCTATATATTCACCACTACTAACACGCTTCTTTATATCCACCACTACTGACATGCTTCTATATATTCAACACTACTGACACGCTTCTCTATATTCAACACTACTGACACGCTTCTCTATATCCACCACTACTGACACGCTTCTCTATATTCACCACTACTGACATGCTTCTCTATATTCAACACTACTGACACGCTTCTCTATATTCAACACTACTGACACGCTTCTCTATATCCACCACTACTGACACGCTTCTCTATATTCACCACTACTGACACGCTTCTCTATATTCACCACTACTGACACGCTTCTCTATATTCACCACTACTGACACGCTTCTCTATATTCACCACTACTGACACGCTTCTCTATATTCACCACTACTGACACGCTTCTTTATATCCACCACTACTGACATGCTTCTCTATATTCACCACTACTGACACGCTTCTCTATATTCACCACTACTGACACGCTTCTTTATATTCACCACTACTGACACGCTTCTCTATATTCACCAATACTGACACGCTTCTCTATATCCACCACTACTGACACGCTTCTTTATATTCACCACTACTGACACGCTTCTCTATATTCACCAATACTGACACGCTTCTTTATATTCACCACTACTGACACGCTTCTTTATATTCACCACTACTGACACGCTTCTTTATATTCACCACTACTGACATGCTTCTTTATATTCACCACTACTGACACGCTTCTCTATATTCACCACTACTGACAAGCTTCTCTATATCCACCACTACTGACACGCTTCTTTATATTCACCACTACTGACATGCTTCTCTATATTCACCACTACTGACACGCTTCTCTATATTCACCACTACTGACACGCTTCTTTATATTCACCACTACTGACACGCTTCTTTATATTCACCACTACTGACATGCTTCTCTATATTCACCACTACTGACACGCTTCTCTATATTCACCAATACTGACACGCTTCTTTATATTCACCACTACTGACACACTTCTCTATATTCACCACTACTGACACGCTTCTCTATATTCACCACTACTGACACGCTTCTCTATATTCACCACTACTGACACGCTTCTTTATATCCACCACTACTGACATGCTTCTCTATATTCAACACTACTGACACGCTTCTCTATATTCACCACTACTGACACGCTTCTTTATATTCACCACTACTGACACGCTTCTCTATATTCACCACTACTGACACGCTTCTCTATATCCACCACTACTGACACACTTCTCTATATTCACCACTACTGACACGCTTCTTTATATCCACCACTACTGACATGCTTCTATATATTCACCACTACTGACACGCTTCTTTATATTCACCACTACTGACATGCTTCTTAATATTCACCAATACTGACACGCTTCTCTATATCCACCACTACTGACACGCTTCTTTATATTCACCACTACTGACATGCTTCTATATATTCACCACTACTGACACGCTTCTCTATATTCACCACTACTGACACGCTTCTTTATATCCACCACTACTGACATGCTTCTATATATTCACCACTACTGACACGCTTCTTTATATTCACCACTACTGACATGCTTCTTAATATTCACCAATACTGACACACTTCTCTATATTCACCACTACTGACACGCTTCTTTATATTCACCACTACTGACATGCTTCTATATATTCACCACTACTGACACGCTTCTCTATATTCACCACTACTGACACGCTGGAGTTTAGTATTAGTAATAGTAGTAGTAGTAGTAGTAGTAGTAGTAGTACTGATAGAAGTCGAGGTAGAAGTAGTAGTAGTAGTATTTGTATGCACCAGCACAATTAGTTCAGTCAATACATTCAGTAATTGAACTAAAACATATTATTTGTTAATTTGTTTGTTTGTGAGCTGTCGCATTTAAACACTGAGCACCACTAGTGCTGGTGGATACATGCTAGTATAATCAATTATCGTAGGGTCATACTAATGTATCATAGAGTCATACTAATGCATCATAGAGTCATACTAATGTATCACAAAGTAATATTAATGTATTATAGAGTCATACTAATGCATCATAGAGTCATACTTATGTATCATGGAGTTACACTAATGTATCTTAGAGCCATACTAATGTATCATAAAGTCACTGTAATGTATCATAGAGTCATACTAATGTATCATAACGTCACAGTAATGTATCATAGAGTCATACTAATGTATCATAGAGTCATACCAATTTATCATTGATTAATACTAATTTATCATAATCATACTAATGTATCATAGAGTCATACTAATGTATCATAAAGTCACACCAATGTATCATAGAGTCACAGTAATGCATCTTAGAGTCATACTAATGTATCATTGATTGATACTAATGTATCATATAGTCATACTAATGCATCATAGAGTCATACTAATGTATCATGGAGTTATACTAATTTATCTTAGAGCCATACTAATGTATCATTGAGTAATACTAATGTATCATTGATTAATACTAATTTATCATAGTCATACTAATGTATCTTAGAGCCATACTAATGTATCATCGAGTCATACTAATGTATCATAAAGTCACAGTAATGCATCTTAGAGTCATACTAATGTATCATATAGTCATACTAATGCATCATATAGTCATACTAATGCATCATAGAGTCATACTAATGTATCATGGAGTTATACTAATTTATCTTAGAGCCATACTAATGTATCATTGAGTAATACTAATGTATCATTGATTAATACTAATTTATCATAATCATACTAATGTATCATAGAGTCATACTAATGTATCATAAAGTCACAGTAATGTATCATAGTCATACTAATGTATCATTGATTAATCCTTATTTATCATAGTCATACTAATGTATCATAGAGTCATACTAATATATGGTGGATTGTTCCAACTGCCATGTTTTCATTGAACCTGTAACTGTCATTCAGCCAGATAATTAGCCAGTGCCAAGTGGCTAGCTAGCTGTCACCACAGCATCTTCCTGCTCTACCAAGAGGTGCTACAAGCTAGCCTGCTGGTTAACGAACTGCGTGAACAAACGCTGAAGGTCCAATTAAACGAGCTGCTAATTTGTCCCAAACGTTTACACCTGCAGCAGCAGCAGCAGCAGCAGCAGCAGCAGCAGCAGCAGCAGCAGCAGCAGCAGCAGCAGCAGCAGCAGCAGCAGCAGCAGCAGCAGCAGCAGCAGCAGCAGCTAACGTCCGTGTTTACTGGCACATCGGCTTCCAAAGTTGATGTTTGGTAAGTGTGAAAAAAGAAATATGAGAACCGCTTGAAAGCATGCAGCATGCTACTTTTGCTTAAGAACAGACGTGTGTTAGAGTCCTGGTTCCTTGCCCATGTGACCTTACTGTACACGGAAACCATCCTTCACCTCACGACACGTTCAGGCATCGAGACAATTATGTTAACCATAATCTGATAAGACCTTGGTAATTGTAGGGCAATTCTAATAAAATAGCACTACTACCAGGTCGGGGCGCCTGTTCGGGGGGGGGGGGAATAGCGTGATCCTCCCACGCGCTACGTCCCCCTGGTGAAACTCCTCACTGTCAGGTGAAAAGAAGCGGCTGGTGACTCCTCATGTTTCAGAGGAGGCATGTGGTAGTCTGCAGCCCTCCCCGGATCAGCAGAGGGGGTGGAGCAGAGACCGGGTCGGCTCGGAAGAGTGGGGTGATTGGACGGATACAATTGGGGAGAAAAAGGGGGAGGGGGGGGCAAAAAATGACAATTAAATGGTTCATGGCGATTATTTGTATGACAATTAATCGTCAACTAAAATGTTATGATCATGACAGCCCTACTACAACTACTACTACTGCTACTACTGCTACTGCTACTAGTACTACTACTGCTACTACTGCTACTACTACTGCTACTACTACTACTGCTACAACTACTGCTACTGCTAGTACTACTACTGCTACTACTACTACTACTACTGCTACTACTACTACTACTACTGCTACTACTACTACTGCTACAACTACTGCTACTGCTAGTACTACTACTGCTACTACTACTACGACTACTGCTACTACTGCTACTACTAGTGCTACTACTACTACTGCTACTACTGCTACTACTACTGCTACTACTGCTACTACTACTACTGGTACTACTGCTACTACTACTACTACTACTGCTACTACTGCTACTACTACTGGTACTAGTACTACTACTACTACTGCTACTACTGCTACTACTACTGCTGGTACTAGTACTACTACTACTACTGCTACTAGTACCAGTAGTAGTAGTACTTATAATAAATGATAACATCAGCAGTGATAATGCAGCTGATGTGAGGTTCCCGTGTGACCCTTCAGCAAGGCAGGGAGGTGGTTATGATCTAACGAGCTTTACACGTCCGTTGCTTCACTCTGCTCCCCGTCAAACCACCTGCAACCACTTACACACAGACACGCGCCGTGTTAACGCAACGCAGCCTGTAGTCGGGAGTGTGCAAAGAAATGAGTATCAGCGCTATCACCATGCCAACGCTCCTTTAGATGCATCTATAAAACTATTTCCCTCTCCTCCCACAACACGTCTTTTTAAAGAAGAGAGCCTACATACACCGCCCCTTCCTCCACCCGGCAAGTTTCAGGAAAATATGCAGGGATTTGTTCAGCTTAGCTGCGATAGCACCTGGCGGGAATCAAAACCAGCTTAGAGAGACAGAGAGGGGGGGGGACAGAGAGAGGAGAGGGGGGGGGGACAGGGAGAGGGGGGGGGGGGACAGAGAGAGGGGGGGGGGGGGGGGGGGGAGAGAGGGGGGGGGGAGGGACAGAGAGGGGAGAAGAGAGGGGGGGGAGCAACAGAGGAATTAGAAAAAAAAAGAATAAAATAAAAATCGAGTGGAGAGACTAGCGGGGAAGATGACACCCACCCACCTGCTCACAATCCTCCTGAGCACCCATTTTCCCAGGAGAGAGGCTTAGCCCCACCCACACACCCCCCACACCCCGAGCCCCCACACCCCCGAACCTCCCTCCCAGTCAGAGGACCTGGAAGCATGCTGACGGAGTGGCACCTTGAGACTCTGCATGCAGAGCAGACAGCGAGGAGGGAGGAGGTGAGACGGGGGGTGGTGGCAGGGTGGAGGAGTGGAAATGGCTTGATTAGCAAGGTGATTTAGGTAAAACCAGGCGAATTCAAACCCGTCCAACAAGCGAAGGCAGGGGGCGAGAAAAGGACACAGAAGCCACGGCATGCTCGAGCCAACCACGGTGTTTGCTCCCCAGTTCAGAATTTAAAGCGACATAGTGCAATTTCTTAATTAGCCTATTAAAATGTGGAGTGTACACAGCGAAACGGGGACACCCCGGCGCCTCAATACGCTGCCTGCTCCCAGCGCCCATGGCGTAAGGAGGAGCGGTGGGAGCAGGAGTCCGGTGTGATGCTCGTAGGCCGAACACCGGTGCAGGGTTGGAGACGCGGGACGGGGGGGGTGGGGGGGGGGGCGGGGGGGGGGCGGGGCGATGAAGGCTGCGTCGAGTCCTGCTGGACTGCAGCTCCTGTGCAGATGAGCTGGGCTGTGAGCAAATGGACGGAAATGAGAGTTGACAACAGCTGGCCGGAGGAGCAGTAATTAACTGAAACGCTCCCAGAACTCCTCGCCCTTCCAAACAATGGCGGCGGCGGAGGCAGACTGGGCCTCCGACTGGGCAGATGCTGACAGGAAATGCTGTCTCGCGAGACACGGTATAAACACACGTCTTCCTCAGGTTCACTCAGCACAAATACACAGCAAACGGAAGCGGCGCCTCCATATTTGTTCACACCGGATATCCGTTTACACCCGCGCATATGTGAAATGTGAGATTTACATTTACAGCAAAAAACCACTCTATTTATGTAAACACAGGAGCAAGCCTTGAGTTGCTCATATATGTAAATGACCTTAATCTTGTAAATGCCCCCTCCCATTTAAGACGACGAGACTTCTCTCCTACCTAAAACGACCGCGGGCGGTCAAAATGACCGCCGCGGTGTTTAAACTCCACATGCTGCCAAGAGAAACACCCAGCTGAGATATGACTGCATCACATATGTTAGTGTGTCTGTTAACACACTAACTGACACAAAAGCCACGTGTTAACAGCTTTAATACTGTTTTAAAACCGTTGAAACTTCAAGAGACACCCAGCTGAGATATGACTGCATCACATATGTTAGTGTGTCTGTTAACACACTAACTGACACCAAAAGCCACGTGTTAACAGCTTTAATACTGTTTTAAAACGTTGAAACTTCAGAGAGACATGATGCAACATGAACAGCAGCGTTGATAAGGAGAAAATATTACCTGGAAAACAAAACGGAAAACACATATGGATAATCTAACAGACGTACCAAGGCCTACAACACGTGACCTGTACAAAAAAGAACCGGAAATAAATATTGAAACGGTCCCAAACACGACCGGGACCAAACAACTACTAGAACGACCGCCCACGGTCGTTTAAAACTCTATATTGTGTCAAGAGAAACACCCAGCTGAGATATGAATGCATTACATATGTTAGTGTGTCTGTTAACACACTAACTGACACCAAAATCCACGTGTTAACAACTTTAATACTGTTTTTTAATAAACCATTTAAAAATGGCCGCTGTGCAAAACCTGTAAACCCTGCAGCGCCTCTGTGGTGGTCATGGTGCGTCCGTAGCCAGACATGTTGGACGTCATCACACATCAACTTTAGACTATTTGTCTCCACTGGAGGGCGCTACTGTGTTTCTAGGACACAGCAGCGAAGCTCACGAAGGAAATGACATGTTAACAACTTTAATACTATTCTTATAAACAATGTAAAATGGCCGCTGTGCAACACCTGTAAACCCAGCAGCGCCTCGGTGGTGGTCATGGTGCGTCTGTAGCCAGACATGTTGGACCGTCATCACACATCAACTTTAGACTAGTTGTCTCCACTGGAGGACGCTAGTGTGTTTCTAGGACACAGCAGCCGAAGCTCACGAAGGAAATGACGCGACAACACACGTCATCAATACTGACATGACGCACACCATCACGTGCATATTACGAGTCACGGTCGGTCGGTTGTAGGTAGATGTGATCTAACTTTTCCTGTGCGATTGATGTAAAACTCATGTTAATGCAGATATGTGCAGGTGTAGCAGCATTGAGGGAGCGGCGGCAGGTCGGAATCTTCTTTTTTTTTGCCCACAAAGTTATTAAACTTTGAAAATCCAAAACCGTCAAAATGACCGCCTTGGTCGTTCTGGAGTTCAAAGGCAAAGTTCCAACGGCCTGTCAGCACACTTCCACGCCCAGTGTGTTATTTACTTGACCTTACCAAAGGGGTCTATATAGACCATTACGATACAAAGTTCTGTTCACGTTCTGTAGCATGTGGATGTGGATTGTGTGCGGT
>NW_026611193.1:0-87247 GCF_029633865.1 Lampris incognitus | reverse complement strand
GTTATTCACTTTCTGGTCTAACCAGTGGGGTGACTCTATGTTATTCACTTTCTGGTCTAACCAGCAGGGTGACTCTATGTTATTCACTTTCTGGTCTAACCAGTGGGGTGACTCTATGTTATTCACTCTCTGGTCTAATCAGTGGGGTGACTCTATGTTATTCACTCTCTGGTCTAATCAGTGGGGTAACTATGTTATTCACCTTCTGGTCTAATCAGAGGGGTGACTCTATGTTATTCACTTTCTGGTCAACTCAGTGGGGTGACTCTATGTTATTCACTCTCTGGTCTAATCAGTGGGGTGACTCTATGTTGTCCACTTTCTGGTCTAACCAGAAGGGTGACTCTATGTTATTCACTTTCTGGTCTAACCAGTGGGGTGACTCTATGTTATTCACTTTCTGGTCTAACCAGCAGGGTGACTCTATGTTATTCACTTTCTGGTCTAACCAGTGGGGTGACTCTATGTTATTCACTCTCTGGTCTAATCAGTGGGGTGACTCTATGTTGTCCACTTTCTGGTCTAATCAGTGGGGTGACTCTATGTTATTCACTTTCTGGTCTAACCAGTGGGGTGACTCTATGTTATTCACTTTCTGGTCTAACCAGCAGGGTGACTCTATGTTATTCACTTTCTGGTCTAACCAGTGGGGTGACTCTATGTTATTCACCCTCTGGTCTAATCAGTGGGGTGACTCTATGTTATTCACTCTCTGGTCTAATCAGTGGGGTGACTCTATGTTATTCAGTCTCTGGTCTAATCAGTGGGGTGACTATGTTATTCACTTTCTGGTCTAATCAGTGGGGTGGCTATGTTATTCACTTTCTGGTCTAACCAGTGGGGTGACTCTATGTTATTCACTTTCTGGTCTAACCAGCAGGGTGACTCTATGTTATTCACTTTCTGGTCTAACCAGAAGGGTGACTCTATGTTATTCACTTTCTGGTCTAACCAGTGGGGTGACTCTATGTTATTCACTTTCTGGTCTAACCAGCAGGGTGACTCTATGTTATTCACTTTCTGGTCTAACCAGTGGGGTGACTCTATGTTATTCACTCTCTGGTCTAATCAATGGGGTGACTCTATGTTATTCACTCTCTGGTCTAATCAGTGGGGTAACTATGTTATTCACCTTCTGGTCTAATCAGAGGGGTGACTCTATGTTATTCACTTTCTGGTCAACTCAGTGGGGTGACTCTATGTTATTCACTCTCTGGTCTAATCAGTGGGGTGACTCTATGTTGTCCACTTTCTGGTCTAATCAGTGGGGTGACTCTATGTTATTCACTTTCTGGTCTAACCAGTGGGGTGACTCTATGTTATTCACTTTCTGGTCTAACCAGCAGGGTGACTCTATGTTATTCACTTTCTGGTCTAACCAGTGGGGTGACTCTATGTTATTCACTCTCTGGTCTAATCAGTGGGGTGACTCTATGTTATTCACTCTCTGGTCTAATCAGTGGGGTAACTATGTTATTCACCTTCTGGTCTAATCAGAGGGGTGACTCTATGTTATTCACTTTCTGGTCAACTCAGTGGGGTGACTCTATGTTATTCACTCTCTGGTCTAATCAGTGGGGTGACTCTATGTTGTCCACTTTCTGGTCTAACCAGAAGGGTGACTCTATGTTATTCACTTTCTGGTCTAACCAGTGGGGTGACTCTATGTTATTCACTTTCTGGTCTAACCAGCAGGGTGACTCTATGTTATTCACTTTCTGGTCTAACCAGTGGGGTGACTCTATGTTATTCACTCTCTGGTCTAATCAGTGGGGTGACTCTATGTTGTCCACTTTCTGGTCTAATCAGTGGGGTGACTCTATGTTATTCACTTTCTGGTCTAACCAGTGGGGTGACTCTATGTTATTCACTTTCTGGTCTAACCAGCAGGGTGACTCTATGTTATTCACTTTCTGGTCTAACCAGTGGGGTGACTCTATGTTATTCACCCTCTGGTCTAATCAGTGGGGTGACTCTATGTTATTCACTCTCTGGTCTAATCAGTGGGGTAACTATGTTATTCACCTTCTGGTCTAATCAGAGGGGTGACTCTATGTTATTCACTTTCTGGTCAACTCAGTGGGGTGACTCTATGTTATTCACTCTCTGGTCTAATCAGTGGGGTGACTCTATGTTGTCCACTTTCTGGTCTAATCAGTGGGGTGACTCTATGTTATTCACTCTCTGGTCTAATCAGTGTTGTGACTCTGTGTTATTCACTTTCTGGTCTAACCAGTGGGGTGACTATTTTATTCACTTTCTGGTCTAACCAGCGGGGTGACTCTATGTTATTCACTTTCTGGTCTAACCAGCGGGGTGACTCCATGTTATTCACTTTCTGGTCTAATCATTGGGGTGACTCTATGTTATTCACTTTCTGGTCTAATCAGTGGGGTGACTCTATGTTATTCACTTTCTGGTCTAACCAGTGGGGTGACTCTATGTTATTCACTCTCTGGTCTAATCAGTGGGGTAACTATGTTATTCACCTTCTGGTCTAATCAGTGGGGTGACTCTATGTTATTCACTTTCTGGTCAACTCAGTGGGGTGACTCTATGTTATTCACTCTCTGGTCTAATCAGTGGGGTGACTATGTTATTCACTTTCTGGTCTAACCAGTGGGGTGACTCTATGTTATTCACTCTCTGGTCTAATCAGTGGGGTAACTATGTTATTTACCTTCTGGTCTAATCAGTGGGGTGACTCTATGTTATTCACTTTCTGGTCTAATCAGTGGGGTGACTCTATGTTATTCACTCTCTGGTCTAATCAGTGGGGTGACTCTATGTTATTCACTCTCTGGTCTAATCAGTGGGGGGACTCTATGTTATTCACGTTCTGGTCTAATGAGTGGGGTGACTCTATGTTATTCACGTTCTGGTCTAAGCAGTGGGGTGACTCTATGTTATTCACTTTCTGGTCTAATCAGTGGGGTGACTCTATGTTATTCAGTCTCTCGTCTAATCAGTGGGGGACTATGTTATTCACTTTCTGGTCTAATCAGTGGGGTGGCTATGTTATTCACTTTCTGGTCTAACCAGTGGGGTGACTCTTTGTTATTCACTTTCTGGTCTAACCAGCAGGGTGACTCTATGTTATTCACTTTCTGGTCTAACCAGAAGGGTGACTCTATGTTATTCACTTTCTGGTCTAACCAGTGGGGTGACTCTATGTTATTCACTTTCTGGTCTAACCAGCAGGGTGACTCTATGTTATTCACTTTCTGGTCTAACCAGTGGGGTGACTCTATGTTATTCACTCTCTGGTCTAATCAGTGGGGTGACTCTATGTTATTCACTCTCTGGTCTAATCAGTGGGGTAACTATGTTATTCACCTTCTGGTCTAATCAGAGGGGTGACTCTATGTTATTCACTTTCTGGTCAACTCAGTGGGGTGACTCTATGTTATTCACTCTCTGGTCTAATCAGTGGGGTGACTCTATGTTGTCCACTTTCTGGTCTAATCAGTGGGGTGACTCTATGTTATTCACTTTCTGGTCTAACCAGTGGGGTGACTCTATGTTATTCACTTTCTGGTCTAACCAGCAGGGTGACTCTATGTTATTCACTTTCTGGTCTAACCAGTGGGGTGACTCTATGTTATTCACTCTCTGGTCTAATCAGTGGGGTGACTCTATGTTATTCACTCTCTGGTCTAATCAGTGGGGTAACTATGTTATTCACCTTCTGGTCTAATCAGAGGGGTGACTCTATGTTATTCACTTTCTGGTCAACTCAGTGGGGTGACTCTATGTTATTCACTCTCTGGTCTAATCAGTGGGGTGACTCTATGTTGTCCACTTTCTGGTCTAACCAGAAGGGTGACTCTATGTTATTCACTTTCTGGTCTAACCAGTGGGGTGACTCTATGTTATTCACTTTCTGGTATAACCAGCAGGGTGACTCTATGTTATTCACTTTCTGGTCTAACCAGTGGGGTGACTCTATGTTATTCACTCTCTGGTCTAATCAGTGGGGTGACTCTATGTTGTCCACTTTCTGGTCTAATCAGTGGGGTGACTCTATGTTATTCACTTTCTGGTCTAACCAGTGGGGTGACTCTATGTTATTCACTTTCTGGTCTAACCAGCAGGGTGACTCTATGTTATTCACTTTCTGGTCTAACCAGTGGGGTGACTCTATGTTATTCACCCTCTGGTCTAATCAGTGGGGTGACTCTATGTTATTCACTCTCTGGTCTAATCAGTGGGGTAACTATGTTATTCACCTTCTGGTCTAATCAGAGGGGTGACTCTATGTTATTCACTTTCTGGTCAACTCAGTGGGGTGACTCTATGTTATTCACTCTCTGGTCTAATCAGTGGGGTGACTCTATGTTGTCCACTTTCTGGTCTAATCAGTGGGGTGACTCTATGTTATTCACTCTCTGGTCTAATCAGTGTTGTGACTCTGTGTTATTCACTTTCTGGTCTAACCAGTGGGGTGACTATTTTATTCACTTTCTGGTCTAACCAGCGGGGTGACTCTATGTTATTCACTTTCTGGTCTAACCAGCGGGGTGACTCCATGTTATTCACTTTCTGGTCTAATCATTGGGGTGACTCTATGTTATTCACTTTCTGGTCTAATCAGTGGGGTGACTCTATGTTATTCACTTTCTGGTCTAACCAGTGGGGTGACTCTATGTTATTCACTCTCTGGTCTAATCAGTGGGGTAACTATGTTATTCACCTTCTGGTCTAATCAGTGGGGTGACTCTATGTTATTCACTTTCTGGTCAACTCAGTGGGGTGACTCTATGTTATTCACTCTCTGGTCTAATCAGTGGGGTGACTATGTTATTCACTTTCTGGTCTAACCAGTGGGGTGACTCTATGTTATTCACTCTCTGGTCTAATCAGTGGGGTAACTATGTTATTTACCTTCTGGTCTAATCAGTGGGGTGACTCTATGTTATTCACTTTCTGGTCTAATCAGTGGGGTGACTCTATGTTATTCACTCTCTGGTCTAATCAGTGGGGTGACTCTATGTTATTCACTCTCTGGTCTAATCAGTGGGGGGACTCTATGTTATTCACGTTCTGGTCTAATGAGTGGGGTGACTCTATGTTATTCACGTTCTGGTCTAAGCAGTGGGGTGACTCTATGTTATTCACTTTCTGGTCTAATCAGTGGGGTGACTCTATGTTATTCAGTCTCTCGTCTAATCAGTGGGGTGACTATGTTATTCACTTTCTGGTCTAATCAGTGGGGTGGCTATGTTATTCACTTTCTGGTCTAACCAGTGGGGTGACTCTTTGTTATTCACTTTCTGGTCTAACCAGCAGGGTGACTCTATGTTATTCACTTTCTGGTCTAACCAGAAGGGTGACTCTATGTTATTCACTTTCTGGTCTAACCAGTGGGGTGACTCTATGTTATTCACTTTCTGGTCTAACCAGCAGGGTGACTCTATGTTATTCACTTTCTGGTCTAACCAGTGGGGTGACTCTATGTTATTCACTCTCTGGTCTAATCAGTGGGGTGACTCTATGTTATTCACTCTCTGGTCTAATCAGTGGGGTAACTATGTTATTCACCTTCTGGTCTAATCAGAGGGGTGACTCTATGTTATTCACTTTCTGGTCAACTCAGTGGGGTGACTCTATGTTATTCACTCTCTGGTCTAATCAGTGGGGTGACTCTATGTTGTCCACTTTCTGGTCTAATCAGTGGGGTGACTCTATGTTATTCACTTTCTGGTCTAACCAGTGGGGTGACTCTATGTTATTCACTTTCTGGTCTAACCAGCAGGGTGACTCTATGTTATTCACTTTCTGGTCTAACCAGTGGGGTGACTCTATGTTATTCACTCTCTGGTCTAATCAGTGGGGTGACTCTATGTTATTCACTCTCTGGTCTAATCAGTGGGGTAACTATGTTATTCACCTTCTGGTCTAATCAGAGGGGTGACTCTATGTTATTCACTTTCTGGTCAACTCAGTGGGGTGACTCTATGTTATTCACTCTCTGGTCTAATCAGTGGGGTGACTCTATGTTGTCCACTTTCTGGTCTAATCAGTGGGGTGACTCTATGTTATTCACTCTCTGGTCTAATCAGTGGGGTGACTCTATGTTATTCACTTTCTGGTCTAACCAGTGAGGTGACTATTTTATTCACTTTCTGGTCTAACCAGCGGGGTGACTCTATGTTATTCACTTTCTGGTCTAACCAGCGGGGTGACTCCATGTTATTCACTTTCTGGTCTAATCAGTGGGGTGGCTATGTTATTCACTTTCTGGTCTAATCAGTGGGGTGACTCTATGTTATTCACTTTCTGGTCTAACCAGTGGGGTGACTCCATGTTATTCACTCTCTGGTCTAATCAGTGGGGTAACTATGTTATTCACCTTCTGGTCTAATCAGTGGGGTGACTCTATGTTATTCACTTTCTGGTCAACTCAGTGGGGTGACTCTATGTTATTCACTCTCTGGTCTAATCAGTGGGGTGACTATGTTATTCACTTTCTGGTCTAATCAGTGGGGTGGCTATGTTATTCACTTTCTGGTCTAACCAGTGGGGTGACTCTATGTTAATCACTGTCTGGTCTAACCAGTGGGGTGACTCTATGTTATTCAATTTCTGGTCTAACCAGCGGGGTGACTCTATGTTATTCACTTTCTGGTCTAACCAGCGGGGTGACTCTATGTTATTCACTTTCTGGTCTAATCAGTGGGGTGACTCTATGTTATTCACTCTCTGGTCTAACCAGCGGGGTGACTCCATGTTATTCACTTTCTGGTCTAATCAGTGGGGTGACTCTATGTTATTCACTCTCTGGTCTAATCAGTGGGGTGACTCTATGTTATTCACGTTCTGGTCTAATCAGTGGGGTGACTCTATGTTATTCACTCTCTGGTCTAAGCAGTGGGGTCACTCTATGTTATTCACTTTCTGGTCTAATCAGTGGGGTGACTCTATGTCATTCACTCTCTGGTCTAATCAGTGGGGTAACTATGTTATTCACGTTCTGGTCTAATCAGTGGGGTGACTCTGTTATTCACTCTCTGGTCTAATCAGTGGGGTGGCTATGTTATTCACTTTCTGGTCTAACCAGTGGGGTGACTCTTTTTTTTTCACTTTCTGGTCTAACCAGCGGGGTGACTCTATGTTATTTACTTTCTGGTCTAATCAGTGGGGTGACTCTATGTTATTCACTTTCTGGTCTAACCAGTGGGGTGACTCTATGTTATTCACTCTCTGGTCTAATCAGTGGGGTAACTATGTTATTCACCTTCTGGTCTAATCAGTGGGGTGACTCTATGTTATTCACTCTCTGGTCTAATCAGTGGGGTGACTCTATGTTGTCCACTTTCTGGTCTAATCAGTGGGGTGACTCTATGTTATTCACTCTCTGGTCTAATCAGTGGGGTGACTCTATGTTATTCACTTTCTGGTCTAACCAGTGGGGTGACTCTATTTTATTCACTTTCTGGTCTAACCAGCGGGGTGACTCTATGTTATTCACTTTCTGGTCTAACCAGCGGGGTGACTCCATGTTATTCACTTTCTGGTCTAATCAGTGGGGTGACTCTATGTTATTCACTTTCTGGTCTAATCAGTGGGGTGACTCTATGTTATTCACTTTCTGGTCTAACCAGTGGGGTGACTCTATGTTATTCACTCTCTGGTCTAATCAGTGGGGTAACTATGTTATTCACCTTCTGGTCTAATCAGTGGGGTGACTCTATGTTATTCACTTTCTGGTCAACTCAGTGGGGTGACTCTATGTTATTCACTTTCTGGTCTAATCAGTGGGGTGACTATGTTATTCACTTTCTGGTCTAATCAGTGGGGTGGCTATGTTATTCACTTTCTGGTCTAACCAGTGGGGTGACTCTATGTTAATCACTGTCTGGTCTAACCAGTGGGGTGACTCCATGTTATTCACTTTCTGGTCTAGTCAGTGGGGTGACTCTATGTTATTCACTTTCTGGTCTAATCAGTGGGGTGACTCTATGTTATTCACTTTCTAGTCTAATCAGTGGGGTGACTCTATGTTATTCACTCTCTGGTCTAACCAGCGGGGTGACTCCATGTTATTCACTTTCTGGTCTAATCAGTGGGGTGACTCTATGTTATTCACTCTCTGGTCTAATCAGTGGGGTGACTCTATGTTATTCACGTTCTGGTCTAATCAGTGGGGTGACTCTATGTTATTCACTTTCTGGTCTAACCAGTGGGGTGACTCTATGTTATTCACTTTCTGGTCTAACCAGAGGGGTGACTCTATGTTATTCACTCTCTGGTCTAATCAATGGGATGACTATGTTATTCACTTTCTGGTCTAATCAGTGGGGTGGCTATGTTATTCACTTTCTGGTCTAAACAGTGGGGTGACTCTATGTTATTCACTTTCTGGTCTAACCAGTGGGGTGACTCTATGTTATTCACTCTCTGGTCTAATCAGTGGGGTAACTATGTTATTTACCTTCTGGTCTAATCAGTGGGGTGACTCTATGTTATTCACTTTCTGGTCTAATCAGTGGGGTGACTCTATGTTATTCACTCTCTGGTCTAATCAGTGGGGTGACTCTATGTTATTCACTCTCTGGTCTAATCAGTGGGGGGACTCTATGTTATTCACGTTCTGGTCTAATCAGTGGGGTGACTCTATGTTATTCACGTTCTGGTCTAAGCAGTGGGGTGACTCTATGTTATTCACTTTCTGGTCTAATCAGTGGGGTGACTCTATGTTATTCAGTCTCTGGTCTAATCAGTGGGGTGACTATGTTATTCACTTTCTGGTCTAATCAGTGGGGTGGCTATGTTATTCACTTTCTGGTCTAACCAGTGGGGTGACTCTATGTTTTTCACTTTCTGGTCTAACCAGCAGGGTGACTCTATGTTATTCACTTTCTGGTCTAACCAGAAGGGTGACTCTATGTTATTCACTCTCTGGTCTAATCAGTGGGGTAACTATGTTATTCACCTTCTGGTCTAATCAGAGGGGTGACTCTATGTTATTCACTTTCTGGTCAACTCAGTGGGGTGACTCTATGTTATTCACTCTCTGGTCTAATCAGTGGGGTGACTCTATGTTGTCCACTTTCTGGTCTAATCAGTGGGGTGACTCTATGTTATTCACTCTCTGGTCTAATCAGTGGGGTGACTCTATGTTATTCACTTTCTGGTCTAACCAGTGGGGTGACTCTATTTTATTCACTTTCTGGTCTAACCAGCGGGGTGACTCTATTTTATTCACTTTCTGGTCTAACCAGCGGGGTGACTCCATGTTATTCACTTTCTGGTCTAATCAGTGGGGTGACTCTATGTTATTCACTTTCTGGTCTAATCAGTGGGGTGACTCTATGTTATTCACTTTCTGTTCTAACCAGTGGGGTGACTCTATGTTATTCACTCTCTGGTCTAATCAGTGGGGTAACTATGTTATTCACCTTCTGGTCTAATCAGTGGGGTGACTCTATGTTATTCACTTTCTGGTCAACTCAGTGGGGTGACTCTATGTTATTCACTCTCTGGTCTAATCAGTGGGGTGACTATGTTATTCACTTTCTGGTCTAATCAGTGGGGTGGCTATGTTATTCACTTGCTGGTCTAACCAGTGGGGTGACTCTATGTTAATCACTGTCTGGTCTAACCAGTGGGGTGACTCTATGTTATTCACTTTCTGGTCTAACCAGCGGGGTGATTCCATGTTATTCACTTTCTGGTCTAACCAGCGGGGTGACTCTATGTTATTCACTTTCTGGTCTAATCAGTGGGGTGACTCTATGTTATTCACTCTCTGGTCTAACCAGCGGGGTGACTCCATGTTATTCACTTTCTGGTCTAATCAGTAGGGTGACTCTATGTTATTCACTCTCTGGTCTAATCAGTGGGGTGACTCTATGTTATTCACGTTCTGGTCTAATCAGTGGGGTGACTCTATGTTATTCACTCTCTGGTCTAAGCAGTGGGGTGACTCTATGTTATTCACTTTCTGGTCTAATCAGTGGGGTGACTCTATGTTATTCACTCTCTGGTCTAATCAATGGGATGACTATGTTATTCACTGTCTGGTCTAATCAGTGGGGTGGCTATGTTATTAACTTTCTGGTCTAACCAGTGGGGTGACTCTATGTTATTCACTTTCTGGTCTAACCAGTGGGGTGACTCTATGTTATTCACTCTCTGGTCTAATCAGTGGGGTAACTATGTTATTTACCTTCTGGTCTAATCAGTGGGGTGACTCTATGTTATTCACTTTCTGGTCAACTCAGTGGGGTGACTCTATGTTATTCACTCTCTGGTCTAATCAGTGGGGTGACTCTATGTTGTCCACTTTCTGGTCTAATCAGTGGGGTGACTCTATGTTATTCACTCTCTGGTCTAATCAGTGGGGTGACTCTATGTTATTCACTTTCTGGTCTAACCAGTGGGGTGACTCTATTTTATTCACTTTCTTGTCTAACCAGCGGGGTGACTCTATTTTATTCACTTTCTGGTCTAACCAGCGGGGTGACTCCATGTTATTCACTTTCTGGTCTAATCAGTGGGGTGACTCTATGTTATTCACTTTCTGGTCTAATCAGTGGGGTGACTCTATGTTATTCACTTTCTGTTCTAACCAGTGGGGTGACTCTATGTTATTCACTCTCTGGTCTAATCAGTGGGGTAACTATGTTATTCACCTTCTGGTCTAATCAGTGGGGTGACTCTATGTTATTCACTTTCTGGTCAACTCAGTGGGGTGACTCTATGTTATTCACTCTCTGGTCTAATCAGTGGGGTGACTATGTTATTCACTTTCTGGTCTAATCAGTGGGGTGGCTATGTTATTCACTTGCTGGTCTAACCAGTGGGGTGACTCTATGTTAATCACTGTCTGGTCTAACCAGTGGGGTGACTCTATGTTATTCACTTTCTGGTCTAACCAGCGGGGTGATTCCATGTTATTCACTTTCTGGTCTAACCAGCGGGGTGACTCTATGTTATTCACTTTCTGGTCTAATCAGTGGGGTGACTCTATGTTATTCACTCTCTGGTCTAACCAGCGGGGTGACTCCATGTTATTCACTTTCTGGTCTAATCAGTAGGGTGACTCTATGTTATTCACTCTCTGGTCTAATCAGTGGGGTGACTCTATGTTATTCACGTTCTGGTCTAATCAGTGGGGTGACTCTATGTTATTCACTCTCTGGTCTAAGCAGTGGGGTGACTCTATGTTATTCACTTTCTGGTCTAATCAGTGGGGTGACTCTATGTTATTCACTCTCTGGTCTAATCAATGGGATGACTATGTTATTCACTTTCTGGTCTAATCAGTGGGGTGGCTATGTTATTAACTTTCTGGTCTAACCAGTGGGGTGACTCTATGTTATTCACTTTCTGGTCTAACCAGTGGGGTGACTCTATGTTATTCACTCTCTGGTCTAATCAGTGGGGTAACTATGTTATTTACCTTCTGGTCTAATCAGTGGGGTGACTCTATGTTATTCACTTTCTGGTCTAATCAGTGGGGTGACTCTATGTTATTCACTCTCTGGTCTAATCAGTGGGGTGACTCTATGTTATTCACTCTCTGGTCTAATCAGTGGGGTGACTCTATGTTATTCACGTTCTGGTCTAATCAGTGGGGTGACTCTATGTTATTCACGTTCTGGTCTAAGCAGTGGGGTGACTCTATGTTATTCACTTTCTGGTCTAATCAGTGGGGTGACTCTATGTTATTCAGTCTCTGGTCTAATCAGTGGGGTGACTATGTTATTCACTTTCTGGTCTAATCAGTGGGGTGGCTATGTTATTCACTTTCTGGTCTAACCAGTGGGGTGACTCTATGTTATTCACTTTCTGGTCTAACCAGCAGGGTGACTCTATGTTATTCACTTTCTGGTCTAACCAGAAGGGTGACTCTATGTTATTCACTTTCTGTTCTAATCAGTGGGGTGACTCTATGTTATTCACTCTCTGGTCTAACCAGCGGGGTGACTCCATGTTATTCACTTTCTGGTCTAATCAGTGTGGTGGCTATGTTATTCACTTTCTGGTCTAATCAGTGGGGTGACTCTATGGTATTCACTTTCTGGTCTAACCAGCGGGGTGACTCCATGTTATTCACTTTCTGGTCTAATCAGTGGGGTGACTCTATGTTATTCACTTTCTGGTCTAATCAGTGGGGTGACTCTATGTTATTCACTTTCTGGTCTAACCAGTGGGGTGACTCTATGTTATTCACTCTCTGGTCTAATCAGTGGGGTAACTATGTTATTCACCTTCTGGTCTAATCAGTGGGGTGACTCTATGTTATTCACTTTCTGGTCAACTCAGTGGGGTGACTCTATGTTATTCACTCTCTGGTCAACTCAGTGGGGTGACTCTATGTTATTCACTTTCTGGTCTAATCAGTGGGGTGGCTATGTTATTCACTTTCTGGTCTAACCAGTGGGGTGACTCTATGTTAATCACTGTCTGGTCTAACCAGTGGGGTGACTCTATGTTATTCACTTTCTGGTCTAACCAGCGGGGTGACTCTATGTTATTCACTTTCTGGTCTAACCAGCGGGGTGACTCTATGTTATTCACTTTCTTGTCAATCAGTGGGTTGACTCTATGTTATTCACTCTCTGGTCTAACCAGCGGGGTGACTCCATGTTATTCACTTTCTGGTCTAATCAGTGGGGTGACTCTATGTTATTCACTCTCTGGTCTAATCAGTGGGGTGACTCTATGTTATTCACGTTCTGGTCTAATCAGTGGGGTGACTGTATGTTATTCACTTTCTGGTCTAACCAGTGGGGTGACTCTATGTTATTCACTTTCTGGTCTAACCAGTGGGGTGACTCTATGTTATTCACTCTCTGGTCTAATCAATGGGATGACTATGTTATTCACTTTCTGGTCTAATCAGTGGGGTGGCTATGTTATTCACTTTCTGGTCTAAACAGTGGGGTGACTCTATGTTATTCACTTTCTGGTCTAACCAGTGGGGTGACTCTATGTTATTCACTCTCTGGTCTAATCAGTGGGGTAACTATGTTATTTACCTTCTGGTCTAATCAGTGGGGTGACTCTATGTTATTCACTTTCTGGTCTAATCAGTGGGGTGACTCTATGTTATTCACTCTCTGGTCTAATCAGTGGGGTGACTCTATGTTATTCACTCTCTGGTCTAATCAGTGGGGGGACTCTATGTTATTCACGTTCTGGTCTAATCAGTGGGGTGACTCTATGTTATTCACGTTCTGGTCTAAGCAGTGGGGTGACTCTATGTTATTCACTTTCTGGTCTAATCAGTGGGGTGACTCTATGTTATTCAGTCTCTGGTCTAATCAGTGGGGTGACTATGTTATTCACTTTCTGGTCTAATCAGTGGGGTGGCTATGTTATTCACTTTCTGGTCTAACCAGTGGGGTGACTCTATGTTATTCACTTTCTGGTCTAACCAGCAGGGTGACTCTATGTTATTCACTTTCTGGTCTAACCAGAAGGGTGACTCTATGTTATTCACTCTCTGGTCTAATCAGTGGGGTAACTATGTTATTCACCTTCTGGTCTAATCAGAGGGGTGACTCTATGTTATTCACTTTCTGGTCAACTCAGTGGGGTGACTCTATGTTATTCACTCTCTGGTCTAATCAGTGGGGTGACTCTATGTTGTCCACTTTCTGGTCTAATCAGTGGGGTGACTCTATGTTATTCACTCTCTGGTCTAATCAGTGGGGTGACTCTATGTTATTCACTTTCTGGTCTAACCAGTGGGGTGACTCTATTTTATTCACTTTCTGGTCTAACCAGCGGGGTGACTCTATGTTATTCACTTTCTGGTCTAACCAGCGGGGTGACTCCATGTTATTCACTTTCTGGTCTAATCAGTGGGGTGACTCTATGTTATTCACTTTCTGGTCTAATCAGTGGGGTGACTCTATGTTATTCACTTTCTGTTCTAACCAGTGGGGTGACTCTATGTTATTCACTCTCTGGTCTAATCAATGGGGTAACTATGTTATTCACCTTCTGGTCTAATCAGTGGGGTGACTCTATGTTATTCACTTTCTGGTCAACTCAGTGGGGTGACTCTATGTTATTCACTCTCTGGTCTAATCAGTGGGGTGACTATGTTATTCACTTTCTGGTCTAATCAGTGGGGTGGCTATGTTATTCACTTTCTGGTCTAACCAGTGGGGTGACTCTATGTTAATCACTGTCTGGTCTAACCAGTGGGGTGACTCTATGTTATTCACTTTCTGGTCTAACCAGCGGGGTGACTCTATGTTATTCACTTTCTGGTCTAACCAGCGGGGTGACTCTATGTTATTCACTTTCTGGTCTAATCAGTGGGGTGACTCTATGTTATTCACTCTCTGGTCTAACCAGCGGGGTGACTCCATGTTATTCACTTTCTGGTCTAATCAGTGGGGTGACTCTATGTTATTCACTCTCTGGTCTAATCAGTGGGGTGACTCTATGTTATTCACGTTCTGGTCTAATCAGTGGGGTGACTCTATGTTATTCACTTTCTGGTCTAATCAGTGGGGTGACTCTATGTTATTCAGTCTCTGGTCTAATCAGTGGGGTGACTATGATATTCACTTTCTGGTCTAATCAGTGGGGTGGCTATGTTATTCACTTTCTGGTCTAACCAGTGGGGTGACTCTATGTTATTCACTTTCTGGTCTAACCAGCAGGGTGACTCTATGTTATTCACTTTCTGGTCTAACCAGAAGGGTGACTCTATGTTATTCACTCTCTGGTCTAATCAGTGGGGTAACTATGTTATTCACCTTCTGGTCTAATCAGAGGGGTGACTCTATGTTATTCACTTTCTGGTCAACTCAGTGGGGTGACTCTATGTTATTCACTCTCTGGTCTAATCAGTGGGGTGACTCTATGTTGTCCACTTTCTGGTCTAATCAGTGGGGTGACTCTATGTTATTCACTCTCTGGTCTAATCAGTGGGGTGACTCTATGTTATTCACTTTCTGGTCTAACCAGTGGGGTGACTCTATTTTATTCACTTTCTGGTCTAACCAGCGGGGTGACTCTATTTTATTCACTTTCTGGTCTAACCAGCGGGGTGACTCCATGTTATTCACTTTCTGGTCTAATCAGTGGGGTGACTCTATGTTATTCACTTTCTGGTCTAATCAGTGGGGTGACTCTATGTTATTCACTTTCTGTTCTAACCAGTGGGGTGACTCTATGTTATTCACTCTCTGGTCTAATCAGTGGGGTAACTATGTTATTCACCTTCTGGTCTAATCAGTGGGGTGACTCTATGTTATTCACTTTCTGGTCAACTCAGTGGGGTGACTCTATGTTATTCACTCTCTGGTCTAATCAGTGGGGTGACTATGTTATTCACTTTCTGGTCTAATCAGTGGGGTGGCTATGTTATTCACTTTCTGGTCTAACCAGTGGGGTGACTCTATGTTAATCACTGTCTGGTCTAACCAGTGGGTTGACTCTATGTTATTCACTTTCTGGTCTAACCAGCGGGGTGATTCCATGTTATTCACTTTCTGGTCTAACCAGCGGGGTGACTCTATGTTATTCACTTTCTGGTCTAATCAGTGGGGTGACTCTATGTTATTCACTCTCTGGTCTAACCAGCGGGGTGACTCCATGTTATTCACTTTCTGGTCTAATCAGTAGGGTGACTCTATGTTATTCACTCTCTGGTCTAATCAGTGGGGTGACTCTATGTTATTCACGTTCTGGTCTAATCAGTGGGGTGACTCTATGTTATTCACTCTCTGGTCTAAGCAGTGGGGTGACTCTATGTTATTCACTTTCTGGTCTAATCAGTGGGGTGACTCTATGTTATTCACTCTCTGGTCTAATCAATGGGATGACTATGTTATTCACTTTCTGGTCTAATCAGTGGGGTGGCTATGTTATTAACTTTCTGGTCTAACCAGTGGGGTGACTCTATGTTATTCACTTTCTGGTCTAACCAGTGGGTTGACTCTATGTTATTCACTCTCTGGTCTAATCAGTGGGGTAACTATGTTATTTACCTTCTGGTCTAATCAGTGGGGTGACTCTATGTTATTCACTTTCTGGTCTAATCAGTGGGGTGACTCTATGTTATTCACTCTCTGGTCTAATCAGTGGGGTGACTCTATGTTATTCACTCTCTGGTCTAATCAGTGGGGTGACTCTATGTTATTCACGTTCTGGTCTAATCAGTGGGGTGACTCTATGTTATTCACGTTCTGGTCTAAGCAGTGGGGTGACTCTATGTTATTCACTTTCTGGTCTAATCAGTGGGGTGACTCTATGTTATTCAGTCTCTGGTCTAATCAGTGGGGTGACTATGTTATTCACTTTCTGGTCTAATCAGTGGGGTGGCTATGTTATTCACTTTCTGGTCTAACCAGTGGGGTGACTCTATGTTATTCACTTTCTGGTCTAACCAGCAGGGTGACTCTATGTTATTCACTTTCTGGTCTAACCAGAAGGGTGACTCTATGTTATTCACTTTCTGGTCTAATCAGTGGGGTGACTCTATGTTATTCACTCTCTGGTCTAACCAGCGGGGTGACTCCATGTTATTCACTTTCTGGTCTAATCAGTGTGGTGGCTATGTTATTCACTTTCTGGTCTAATCAGTGGGGTGACTCTATGGTATTCACTTTCTGGTCTAACCAGCGGGGTGACTCCATGTTATTCACTTTCTGGTCTAATCAGTGGGGTGACTCTATGTTATTCACTTTCTGGTCTAATCAGTGGGGTGACTCTATGTTATTCACTTTCTGGTCTAACCAGTGGGGTGACTCTATGTTATTCACTCTCTGGTCTAATCAGTGGGGTAACTATGTTATTCACCTTCTGGTCTAATCAGTGGGGTGACTCTATGTTATTCACTTTCTGGTCAACTCAGTGGGGTGACTCTATGTTATTCACTCTCTGGTCAACTCAGTGGGGTGACTCTATGTTATTCACTTTCTGGTCTAATCAGTGGGGTGGCTATGTTATTCACTTTCTGGTCTAACCAGTGGGGTGACTCTATGTTAATCACTGTCTGGTTTAACCAGTGGGGTGACTCTATGTTATTCACTTTCTGGTCTAACCAGCGGGGTGACTCTATGTTATTCACTTTCTGGTCTAACCAGCGGGGTGACTCTATGTTATTCACTTTCTGGTCAATCAGTGGGTTGACTCTATGTTATTCACTCTCTGGTCTAACCAGCGGGGTGACTCCATGTTATTCACTTTCTGGTCTAATCAGTGGGGTGACTCTATGTTATTCACTCTCTGGTCTAATCAGTGGGGTGACTCTATGTTATTCACGTTCTGGTCTAATCAGTGGGGTGACTCTATGTTATTCACTTTCTGGTCTAACCAGTGGGGTGACTCTATGTTATTCACTTTCTGGTCTAACCAGTGGGGTGACTCTATGTTATTCACTCTCTGGTCTAATCAATGGGATGACTATGTTATTCACTTTCTGGTCTAATCAGTGGGGTGACTCTATGTTATTCACGTTCTGGTCTAACCAGTGGGGTGACTCTATGTTATTCACTCTCTGGTCTAATCAATGGGATGACTATGTTATTCACTCTCTGGTCTAATCAGTGGGGTGACTCTATGTTATTCACGTTCTGGTCTAATCAGTGGGGTGACTCTATGTTATTCACTTTCTGGTCTAACCAGTGGGGTGACTCTATGTTATTCACTTTCTGGTCTAACCAGTGGGGTGACTCTATGTTATTCACTCTCTGGTCTAATCAATGGGATGACTATGTTATTCACTTTCTGGTCTAATCAGTGGGGTGGCTATGTTATTCACTTTCTGGTCTAAACAGTGGGGTGACTCTATGTTATTCACTTTCTGGTCTAACCAGTGGGGTGACTCTATGTTATTCACTCTCTGGTCTAATCAGTGGGGTAACTATGTTATTTACCTTCTGGTCTAATCAGTGGGGTGACTCTATGTTATTCACTTTCTGGTCTAATCAGTGGGGTGACTCTATGTTATTCACTCTCTGGTCTAATCAGTGGGGTGACTCTATGTTATTCACTCTCTGGTCTAATCAGGGGGGGGACTCTATGTTATTCACGTTCTGGTCTAATCAGTGGGGTGACTCTATGTTATTCACGTTCTGGTCTAAGCAGTGGGGTGACTCTATGTTATTCACTTTCTGGTCTAATCAGTGGGGTGACTCTATGTTATTCAGTCTCTGGTCTAATCAGTGGGGTGACTATGTTATTCACTTTCTGGTCTAATCAGTGGGGTGGCTATGTTATTCACTTTCTGGTCTAACCAGTGGGGTGACTCTATGTTATTCACTTTCTGGTCTAACCAGCAGGGTGACTCTATGTTATTCACTTTCTGGTCTAACCAGAAGGGTGACTCTATGTTATTCACTCTCTGGTCTAATCAGTGGGGTAACTATGTTATTCACCTTCTGGTCTAATCAGAGGGGTGACTCTATGTTATTCACTTTCTGGTCAACTCAGTGGGGTGACTCTATGTTATTCACTCTCTGGTCTAATCAGTGGGGTGACTCTATGTTGTCCACTTTCTGGTCTAATCAGTGGGGTGACTCTATGTTATTCACTCTCTGGTCTAATCAGTGGGGTGACTCTATGTTATTCACTTTCTGGTCTAACCAGTGGGGTGACTCTATTTTATTCACTTTCTGGTCTAACCAGCGGGGTGACTCTATGTTATTCACTTTCTGGTCTAACCAGCGGGGTGACTCCATGTTATTCACTTTCTGGTCTAATCAGTGGGGTGACTCTATGTTATTCACTTTCTGGTCTAATCAGTGGGGTGACTCTATGTTATTCACTTTCTGTTCTAACCAGTGGGGTGACTCTATGTTATTCACTCTCTGGTCTAATCAATGGGGTAACTATGTTATTCACCTTCTGATCTAATCAGTGGGGTGACTCTATGTTATTCACTTTCTGGTCAACTCAGTGGGGTGACTCTATGTTATTCACTCTCTGGTCTAATCAGTGGGGTGACTATGTTATTCACTTTCTGGTCTAATCAGTGGGGTGGCTATGTTATTCACTTTCTGGTCTAACCAGTGGGGTGACTCTATGTTAATCACTGTCTGGTCTAACCAGTGGGGTGACTCTATGTTATTCACTTTCTGGTCTAACCAGCGGGGTGACTCTATGTTATTCACTTTCTGGTCTAACCAGCGGGGTGACTCTATGTTATTCACTTTCTGGTCTAATCAGTGGGGTGACTCTATGTTATTCACTCTCTGGTCTAACCAGCGGGGTGACTCCATGTTATTCACTTTCTGGTCTAATCAGTGGGGTGACTCTATGTTATTCACTCTCTGGTCTAATCAGTGGGGTGACTCTATGTTATTCACGTTCTGGTCTAATCAGTGGGGTGACTCTATGTTATTCACTTTCTGGTCTAATCAGTGGGGTGACTCTATGTTAGTCAGTCTCTGGTCTAATCAGTGGGGTGACTATGTTATTCACTTTCTGGTCTAATCAGTGGGGTGGCTATGTTATTCACTTTCTGGTCTAACCAGTGGGGTGACTCTATGTTATTCCCTTTCTGGTCTAACCAGCAGGGTGACTCTATGTTATTCACTTTCTGGTCTAACCAGAAGGGTGACTCTATGTTATTCACTCTCTGGTCTAATCAGTGGGGTAACTATGTTATTCACCTTCTGGTCTAATCAGAGGGGTGACTCTATGTTATTCACTTTCTGGTCAACTCAGTGGGGTGACTCTATGTTATTCACTCTCTGGTCTAATCAGTGGGGTGACTCTATGTTGTCCACTTTCTGGTCTAATCAGTGGGGTGACTCTATGTTATTCACTCTCTGGTCTAATCAGTGGGGTGACTCTATGTTATTCACTTTCTGGTCTAACCAGTGGGGTGACTCTATTTTATTCACTTTCTGGTCTAACCAGCGGGGTGACTCTATTTTATTCACTTTCTGGTCTAACCAGCGGGGTGACTCCATGTTATTCACTTTCTGGTCTAATCAGTGGGGTGACTCTATGTTATTCACTTTCTGGTCTAATCAGTGGGGTGACTCTATGTTATTCACTTTCTGTTCTAACCAGTGGAGTGACTCTATGTTATTCACTCTCTGGTCTAATCAGTGGGGTAACTATGTTATTCACCTTCTGGTCTAATCAGTGGGGTGACTCTATGTTATTCACTTTCTGGTCAACTCAGTGGGGTGACTCTATGTTATTCACTCTCTGGTCTAATCAGTGGGGTGACTATGTTATTCACTTTCTGGTCTAATCAGTGGGGTGGCTATGTTATTCACTTTCTGGTCTAACCAGTGGGGTGACTCTATGTTAATCACTGTCTGGTCTAACCAGTGGGTTGACTCTATGTTATTCACTTTCTGGTCTAACCAGCGGGGTGATTCCATGTTATTCACTTTCTGGTCTAACCAGCGGGGTGACTCTATGTTATTCACTTTCTGGTCTAATCAGTGGGGTGACTCTATGTTATTCACTCTCTGGTCTAACCAGCGGGGTGACTCCATGTTATTCACTTTCTGGTCTAATCAGTAGGGTGACTCTATGTTATTCACTCTCTGGTCTAATCAGTGGGGTGACTCTATGTTATTCACGTTCTGGTCTAATCAGTGGGGTGACTCTATGTTATTCACTCTCTGGTCTAAGCAGTGGGGTGACTCTATGTTATTCACTTTCTGGTCTAATCAGTGGGGTGACTCTATGTTATTCACTCTCTGGTCTAATCAATGGGATGACTATGTTATTCACTTTCTGGTCTAATCAGTGGGGTGGCTATGTTATTAACTTTCTGGTCTAACCAGTGGGGTGACTCTATGTTATTCACTTTCTGGTCTAACCAGTGGGTTGACTCTATGTTATTCACTCTCTGGTCTAATCAGTGGGGTAACTATGTTATTTACCTTCTGGTCTAATCAGTGGGGTGACTCTATGTTATTCACTTTCTGGTCTAATCAGTGGGGTGACTCTATGTTATTCACTCTCTGGTCTAATCAGTGGGGTGACTCTATGTTATTCACTCTCTGGTCTAATCAGTGGGGTGACTCTATGTTATTCACGTTCTGGTCTAATCAGTGGGGTGACTCTATGTTATTCACGTTCTGGTCTAATCAGTGGGGTGACTCTATGTTATTCACTTTCTGGTCTAATCAGTGGGGTGACTCTATGTTATTCAGTCTCTGGTCTAATCAGTGGGGTGACTATGTTATTCACTTTCTGGCCTAATCAGTGGGGTGGCTATGTTATTCACTTTCTGGTCTAACCAGTGGGGTGACTCTATGTTATTCACTTTCTGGTCTAACCAGCAGGGTGACTCTATGTTATTCACTTTCTGGTCTAACCAGAAGGGTGACTCTATGTTATTCACTTTCTGGTCTAATCAGTGGGTTGACTCTATGTTATTCACTCTCTGGTCTAACCAGCGGGGTGACTCCATGTTGTTCACTTTCTGGTCTAATCAGTGTGGTGGCTATGTTATTCACTTTCTGGTCTAATCAGTGGGGTGACTCTATGGTATTCACTTTCTGGTCTAACCAGCGGGGTGACTCCATGTTATTCACTTTCTGGTCTAATCAGTGGGGTGACTCTATGTTATTCACTTTCTGGTCTAATCAGTGGGGTGACTCTATGTTATTCACTTTCTGGTCTAACCAGTGGGGTGACTCTATGTTATTCACTCTCTGGTCTAATCAGTGGGGTAACTATGTTATTCACCTTCTGGTCTAATCAGTGGGGTGACTCTATGTTATTCACTTTCTGGTCAACTCAGTGGGGTGACTCTATGTTATTCACTCTCTGGTCAACTCAGTGGGGTGACTCTATGTTATTCACTTTCTGGTCTAATCAGTGGGGTGGCTATGTTATTCACTTTCTGGTCTAACCAGTGGGGTGACTCTATGTTAATCACTGTCTGGTTTAACCAGTGGGGTGACTCTATGTTATTCACTTTCTGGTCTAACCAGCGGGGTGACTCTATGTTATTCATTTTCTGGTCTAACCAGCGGGGTGACTCTATGTTATTCACTTTCTGGTCAATCAGTGGGTTGACTCTATGTTATTAACTCTCTGGTCTAACCAGCGGGGTGACTCCATGTTATTCACTTTCTGGTCTAATCAGTGGGGTGACTCTATGTTATTCACTCTCTGGTCTAATCAGTGGGGTGACTCTATGTTATTCACGTTCTGGTCTAATCAGTGGGGTGACTCTATGTTATTCACTTTCTGGTCTAACCAGTGGGGTGACTCTATGTTATTCACTTTCTGGTCTAACCAGTGGGGTGACTCTATGTTATTCACTCTCTGGTCTAATCAATGGGATGACTATGTTATTCACTTTCTGGTCTAATCAGTGGGGTGGCTATGTTATTCACTTTCTGGTCTAAACAGTGGGGTGACTCTATGTTATTCACTTTCTGGTCTAACCAGTGGGGTGACTCTATGTTATTCACTCTCTGGTCTAATCAGTGGGGTAACTATGTTATTTACCTTCTGGTCTAATCAGTGGGGTGACTCTATGTTATTCACTTTCTGGTCTAATCAGTGGGGTGACTCTATGTTATTCACTCTCTGGTCTAATCAGTGGGGTGACTCTATGTTATTCACTCTCTGGTCTAATCAGTGGGGGGACTCTATGTTATTCACGTTCTGGTCTAATCAGTGGGGTGACTCTATGTTATTCACGTTCTGGTCTAAGCAGTGGGGTGACTCTATGTTATTCACTTTCTGGTCTAATCAGTGGGGTGACTCTATGTTATTCAGTCTCTGGTCTAATCAGTGGGGTGACTATGTTATTCACTTTCTGGTCTAACCAGTGGGGTGACTCTATGTTATTCACTTTCTGGTCTAACCAGCAGGGTGACTCTATGTTATTCACTTTCTGGTCTAACCAGAAGGGTGACTCTATGTTATTCACTCTCTGGTCCAATCAGTGGGGTAACTATGTTATTCACCTTCTGGTCTAATCAGAGGGGTGACTCTATGTTATTCACTTTCTGGTCAACTCAGTGGGGTGACTCTATGTTATTCACTCTCTGGTCTAATCAGTGGGGTGACTCTATGTTGTCCACTTTCTGGTCTAATCAGTGGGGTGACTCTATGTTATTCACTCTCTGGTCTAATCAGTGGGGTGACTCTATGTTATTCACTTTCTGGTCTAACCAGTGGGGTGACTCTATTTTATTCACTTTCTGGTCTAACCAGCGGGGTGACTCTATGTTATTCACTTTCTGGTCTAACCAGCGGGGTGACTCCATGTTATTCACTTTCTGGTCTAATCAGTGGGGTGACTCTATGTTATTCACTTTCTGGTCTAATCAGTGGGGTGACTCTATGTTATTCACTTTCTGTTCTAACCAGTGGGGTGACTCTATGTTATTCACTCTCTGGTCTAATCAATGGGGTAACTATGTTATTCACCTTCTGGTCTAATCAGTGGGGTGACTCTATGTTATTCACTTTCTGGTCAACTCAGTGGGGTGACTCTATGTTATTCAGTCTCTGGTCTAATCAGTGGGGTGACTATGTTATTCACTTTCTGGTCTAATCAGTGGGGTGGCTATGTTATTCACTTTCTGGTCTAACCAGTGGGGTGACTCTATGTTATTCACTTTCTGGTCTAACCAGCAGGGTGACTCTATGTTATTCACTTTCTGGTCTAACCAGAAGGGTGACTCTATGTTATTCACTCTCTGGTCTAATCAGTGGGGTAACTATGTTATTCACCTTCTGGTCTAATCAGAGGGGTGACTCTATGTTATTCACTTTCTGGTCAACTCAGTGGGGTGACTCTATGTTATTCACTCTCTGGTCTAATCAGTGGGGTGACTCTATGTTGTCCACTTTCTGGTCTAATCAGTGGGGTGACTCTATGTTATTCACTCTCTGGTCTAATCAGTGGGGTGACTCTATGTTATTCACTTTCTGGTCTAACCAGTGGGGTGACTCTATTTTATTCACTTTCTGGTCTAACCAGCGGGGTGACTCTATGTTATTCACTTTCTGGTCTAACCAGCGGGGTGACTCCATGTTATTCACTTTCTGGTCTAATCAGTGGGGTGACTCTATGTTATTCACTTTCTGGTCTAATCAGTGGGGTGACTCTATGTTATTCACTTTCTGTTCTAACCAGTGGGGTGACTCTATGTTATTCACTCTCTGGTCTAATCAATGGGGTAACTATGTTATTCACCTTCTGGTCTAATCAGTGGGGTGACTCTATGTTATTCACTTTCTGGTCAACTCAGTGGGGTGACTCTATGTTATTCACTCTCTGGTCTAATCAGTGGGGTGACTATGTTATTCACTTTCTGGTCTAATCAGTGGGGTGGCTATGTTATTCACTTTCTGGTCTAACCAGTGGGGTGACTCTATGTTAATCACTGTCTGGTCTAACCAGTGGGGTGACTCTATGTTATTCACTTTCTGGTCTAACCAGCGGGGTGACTCTATGTTATTCACTTTCTGGTCTAACCAGCGGGGTGACTCTATGTTATTCACTTTCTGGTCTAATCAGTGGGGTGACTCTATGTTATTCACTCTCTGGTCTAACCAGCGGGGTGACTCCATGTTATTCACTTTCTGGTCTAATCAGTGGGGTGACTCTATGTTATTCACTCTCTGGTCTAATCAGTGGGGTGACTCTATGTTATTCACGTTCTGGTCTAATCAGTGGGGTGACTCTATGTTATTCACTCTCTGGTCTAAGCAGTGGGGTGACTCTATGTTATTCACTTTCTGGTCTAATCAGAGGGGTGACTCTATGTTATTCACTCTCTGGTCTAATCAATGGGATGACTATGTTATTCACTTTCTGGTCTAATCAGTGGGGTGGCTATGTTATTAACTTTCTGGTCTAACCAGTGGGGTGACTCTATGTTATTCACTTTCTGGTCTAACCAGTGGGGTGACTCTATGTTATTCACTCTCTGGTCTAATCAGTGGGGTAACTATGTTATTTACCTTCTGGTCTAATCAGTGGGGTGACTCTATGTTATTCACTTTCTGGTCTAATCAGTGGGGTGACTCTATGTTATTCACTCTCTGGTCTAATCAGTGGGGTGACACTATGTTATTCACTCTCTGGTCTAATCAGTGGGGTGGCTATGTTATTCACTTTCTGGTCTAACCAGTGGGGTGACTCTATGTTATTCACTTTCTGGTCTAACCAGCAGGGTGACTCTATGTTATTCACTTTCTGGTCTAACCAGAAGGGTGACTCTATGTTATTCACTTTCTGGTCTAATCAGTGGGGTGACTCTATGTTATTCACTCTCTGGTCAACTCAGTGGGGTGACTCTATGTTATTCACTTTCTGGTCTAATCAGTGGGGTGGCTATGTTATTCACTTTCTGGTCTAACCAGTGGGGTGACTCTATGTTAATCACTGTCTGGTTTAACCAGTGGGGTGACTCTATGTTATTCACTTTCTGGTCTAACCAGCGGGGTGACTCTATGTTATTCATTTTCTGGTCTAACCAGCGGGGTGACTCTATGTTATTCACTTTCTGGTCAATCAGTGGGTTGACTCTATGTTATTAACTCTCTGGTCTAACCAGCGGGGTGACTCCATGTTATTCACTTTCTGGTCTAATCAGTGGGGTGACTCTATGTTATTCACTCTCTGGTCTAATCAGTGGGGTGACTCTATGTTATTCACGTTCTGGTCTAATCAGTGGGGTGACTCTATGTTATTCACTTTCTGGTCTAACCAGTGGGGTGACTCTATGTTATTCACTTTCTGGTCTAACCAGTGGGGTGACTCTATGTTATTCACTCTCTGGTCTAATCAATGGGATGACTATGTTATTCACTTTCTGGTCTAATCAGTGGGGTGGCTATGTTATTCACTTTCTGGTCTAAACAGTGGGGTGACTCTATGTTATTCACTTTCTGGTCTAACCAGTGGGGTGACTCTATGTTATTCACTCTCTGGTCTAATCAGTGGGGTAACTATGTTATTTACCTTCTGGTCTAATCAGTGGGGTGACTCTATGTTATTCACTTTCTGGTCTAATCAGTGGGGTGACTCTATGTTATTCACTCTCTGGTCTAATCAGTGGGGTGACTCTATGTTATTCACTCTCTGGTCTAATCAGTGGGGGGACTCTATGTTATTCACGTTCTGGTCTAATCAGTGGGGTGACTCTATGTTATTCACGTTCTGGTCTAAGCAGTGGGGTGACTCTATGTTATTCACTTTCTGGTCTAATCAGTGGGGTGACTCTATGTTATTCAGTCTCTGGTCTAATCAGTGGGGTGACTATGTTATTCACTTTCTGGTCTAACCAGTGGGGTGACTCTATGTTATTCACTTTCTGGTCTAACCAGCAGGGTGACTCTATGTTATTCACTTTCTGGTCTAACCAGAAGGGTGACTCTATGTTATTCACTCTCTGGTCTAATCAGTGGGGTAACTATGTTATTCACCTTCTGGTCTAATCAGAGGGGTGACTCTATGTTATTCACTTTCTGGTCAACTCAGTGGGGTGACTCTATGTTATTCACTCTCTGGTCTAATCAGTGGGGTGACTCTATGTTGTCCACTTTCTGGTCTAATCAGTGGGGTGACTCTATGTTATTCACTCTCTGGTCTAATCAGTGGGGTGACTCTATGTTATTCACTTTCTGGTCTAACCAGTGGGGTGACTCTATTTTATTCACTTTCTGGTCTAACCAGCGGGGTGACTCTATGTTATTCACTTTCTGGTCTAACCAGCGGGGTGACTCCATGTTATTCACTTTCTGGTCTAATCAGTGGGGTGACTCTATGTTATTCACTTTCTGGTCTAATCAGTGGGGTGACTCTATGTTATTCACTTTCTGTTCTAACCAGTGGGGTGACTCTATGTTATTCACTCTCTGGTCTAATCAATGGGGTAACTATGTTATTCACCTTCTGGTCTAATCAGTGGGGTGACTCTATGTTATTCACTTTCTGGTCAACTCAGTGGGGTGACTCTATGTTATTCAGTCTCTGGTCTAATCAGTGGGGTGACTATGTTATTCACTTTCTGGTCTAATCAGTGGGGTGGCTATGTTATTCACTTTCTGGTCTAACCAGTGGGGTGACTCTATGTTATTCACTTTCTGGTCTAACCAGCAGGGTGACTCTATGTTATTCACTTTCTGGTCTAACCAGAAGGGTGACTCTATGTTATTCACTCTCTGGTCTAATCAGTGGGGTAACTATGTTATTCACCTTCTGGTCTAATCAGAGGGGTGACTCTATGTTATTCACTTTCTGGTCAACTCAGTGGGGTGACTCTATGTTATTCACTCTCTGGTCTAATCAGTGGGGTGACTCTATGTTGTCCACTTTCTGGTCTAATCAGTGGGGTGACTCTATGTTATTCACTCTCTGGTCTAATCAGTGGGGTGACTCTATGTTATTCACTTTCTGGTCTAACCAGTGGGGTGACTCTATTTTATTCACTTTCTGGTCTAACCAGCGGGGTGACTCTATGTTATTCACTTTCTGGTCTAACCAGCGGGGTGACTCCATGTTATTCACTTTCTGGTCTAATCAGTGGGGTGACTCTATGTTATTCACTTTCTGGTCTAATCAGTGGGGTGACTCTATGTTATTCACTTTCTGTTCTAACCAGTGGGGTGACTCTATGTTATTCACTCTCTGGTCTAATCAATGGGGTAACTATGTTATTCACCTTCTGGTCTAATCAGTGGGGTGACTCTATGTTATTCACTTTCTGGTCAACTCAGTGGGGTGACTCTATGTTATTCACTCTCTGGTCTAATCAGTGGGGTGACTATGTTATTCACTTTCTGGTCTAATCAGTGGGGTGGCTATGTTATTCACTTTCTGGTCTAACCAGTGGGGTGACTCTATGTTAATCACTGTCTGGTCTAACCAGTGGGGTGACTCTATGTTATTCACTTTCTGGTCTAACCAGCGGGGTGACTCTATGTTATTCACTTTCTGGTCTAACCAGCGGGGTGACTCTATGTTATTCACTTTCTGGTCTAATCAGTGGGGTGACTCTATGTTATTCACTCTCTGGTCTAACCAGCGGGGTGACTCCATGTTATTCACTTTCTGGTCTAATCAGTGGGGTGACTCTATGTTATTCACTCTCTGGTCTAATCAGTGGGGTGACTCTATGTTATTCACGTTCTGGTCTAATCAGTGGGGTGACTCTATGTTATTCACTCTCTGGTCTAAGCAGTGGGGTGACTCTATGTTATTCACTTTCTGGTCTAATCAGAGGGGTGACTCTATGTTATTCACTCTCTGGTCTAATCAATGGGATGACTATGTTATTCACTTTCTGGTCTAATCAGTGGGGTGGCTATGTTATTAACTTTCTGGTCTAACCAGTGGGGTGACTCTATGTTATTCACTTTCTGGTCTAACCAGTGGGGTGACTCTATGTTATTCACTCTCTGGTCTAATCAGTGGGGTAACTATGTTATTTACCTTCTGGTCTAATCAGTGGGGTGACTCTATGTTATTCACTTTCTGGTCTAATCAGTGGGGTGACTCTATGTTATTCACTCTCTGGTCTAATCAGTGGGGTGACACTATGTTATTCACTCTCTGGTCTAATCAGTGGGGTGGCTATGTTATTCACTTTCTGGTCTAACCAGTGGGGTGACTCTATGTTATTCACTTTCTGGTCTAACCAGCAGGGTGACTCTATGTTATTCACTTTCTGGTCTAACCAGAAGGGTGACTCTATGTTATTCACTTTCTGGTCTAATCAGTGGGGTGACTCTATGTTATTCACTCTCTGGTCTAACCAGCGGGGTGACTCCATGTTATTCACTTTCTGGTCTAATCAGTGTGGTGGCTATGTTATTCACTTTCTGGTCTAATCAGTGGGGTGACTCTATGTTATTCACTTTCTGGTCTAACCAGCGGGGTGACTCTATGTTATTCACTTTCTGGTCTAACCAGCGGGGTGACTCTATGTTATTCACTTTCTGGTCTAATCAGTGGGGTGACTCTATGTTATTCACTTTCTGGTCTAATCAGTGGGGTGACTCTATGTTATTCACTTTCTGGTCTAACCAGCGGGGTGATTCTATGTTATTCACTTTCTGGTCTAACCAGCGGGGTGACTCTATGTTATTCACTTTCTGGTCTAATCAGTGGGGTGACTCTATGTTATTCACTCTCTGGTCTAACCAGCGGGGTGACTCCATGGTATTCACTTTCTGGTCTAATCAGTGGGGTGACTCTATGTTATTCACTCTCTGGTCTAATCAGTGGGGTGACTCTATGTTATTCACGTTCTGGTCTAATCAGTGGGGTGACTCTATGTTATTCACTCTCTGGTCTAAGCAGTGGGGTGACTCTATGTTATTCACTTTCTGGTCTAATCAGTGGGGTGACTCTATGTTATTCACTCTCTGGTCTAATCAATGGGATGACTATGTTATTCACTTTCTGGTCTAATCAGTGGGGTGGCTATGTTATTAACTTTCTGGTCTAACCAGTGGGGTGACTCTATGTTATTCACTTTCTGGTCTAACCAGTGGGGTGACTCTATGTTATTCACTCTCTGGTCTAATCAGTGGGGTAACTATGTTATTTACCTTCTGGTCTAATCAGTGGGGTGACTCTATGTTATTCACTTTCTGGTCTAATCAGTGGGGTGACTCTATGTTATTCACTCTCTGGTCTAATCAGTGGGGTGACTCTATGTTATCAACTCTCTGGTCTAATCAGTGGGGTGACTCTATGTTATTCACGTTCTGGTCTAATCAGTGGGGTGACTATGTTATTTACGTTCTGGTCTAAGCAGTGGGGTGACTCTATGTTATTCACTTTCTGGTCTAATCAGTGGGGTGACTCTATGTTATTCAGTCTCTGGTCTAATCAGTGGGGTGACTATGTTATTCACTTTCTGGTCTAATCAGTGGGGTGGCTATGTTATTCACTTTCTGGTCTAACCAGTGGGGTGACTCTATGTTATTCACTTTCTGGTCTAACCAGCAGGGTGACTCTATGTTATTCACTTTCTGGTCTAACCAGAAGGGTGACTCTATGTTATTCACTTTCTGGTCTAATCAGTGGGGTGACTCTATGTTATTCACTCTCTGGTCTAACCAGCGGGGTGACTCCATATTATTCACTTTCTGGTCTAATCAGTGTGGTGGCTATGTTATTCACTTTCTGGTCTAATCAGTGGGGTGACTCTATGGTATTCACTTTCTGGTCTAACCAGCGGGGTGACTCCATGTTATTCACTTTCTGGTCTAATCAGTGGGGTGACTCTATGTTATTCACTTTCTGGTCTAATCAGTGGGGTGACTCTATGTTATTCACTTTCTGGTCTAACCAGTGGGGTGACTCTATGTTATTCACTCTCTGGTCTAATCAGTGGGGTAACTATGTTATTCACCTTCTGGTCTAATCAGTGGGGTGACTCTATGTTATTCACTTTCTGGTCAACTCAGTGGGGTGACTCTATGTTATTCACTCTCTGGTCTAATCAGTGGGGTGACTATGTTATTCACTTTCTGGTCTAATCAGTGGGGTGGCTATGTTATTCACTTTCTGGTCTAACCAGTGGGGTGACTCTATGTTAATCACTGTCTGGTCTAACCAGTGGGGTGACTCTATGTTATTCACTTTCTGGTCTAACCAGCGGGGTGACTCTATGTTATTCACTTTCTGGTCTAACCAGCGGGGTGACTCTATGTTATTCACTTTCTGGTCTAATCAGTGGGGTGACTCTATGTTATTCACTCTCTGGTCTAACCAGCGGGGTGACTCCATGTTATTCACTTTCTGGTCTAATCAGTGGGGTGACTCTATGTTATTCACTCTCTGGTCTAATCAGTGGGGTGACTCTATGTTATTCACGTTCTGGTCTAATCAGTGGGGTGACTCTATGTTATTCACTTTCTGGTCTAACCAGTGGGGTGACTCTATGTTATTCACTTTCTGGTCTAACCAGTGGGGTGACTCTATGTTATTCACTCTCTGGTCTAATCAATGGGATGACTATGTTATTCACTTTCTGGTCTAATCAGTGGGGTGGCTATGTTATTCACTTTCTGGTCTAAACAGTAGGGTGACTCTATGTTATTCACTTTCTGATCTAACCAGTGGGGTGACTCTATGTTATTCACTCTCTGGTCTAATCAGTGGGGTAACTATGTTATTTACCTTCTGGTCTAATCAGTGGGGTGACTCTATGTTATTCACTTTCTGGTCTAATCAGTGGGGTGACTCTATGTTATTCACTCTCTGGTCTAATCAGTGGGGTGACTCTATGTTATTCACGTTCTGGTCTAATCAGTGGGGTGACTATGTTATTCACGTTCTGGTCTAAGCAGTGGGGTGACTCTATGTTATTCACTTTCTGGTCTAATCAGTGGGGTGACTCTATGTTATTCAGTCTCTGGTCTAATCAGTGGGGTGACTATGTTATTCACTTTCTGGTCTAATCAGTGGGGTGGCTATGTTATTCACTTTCTGGTCTAACCAGTGGGGTGACTCTATGTTATTCACTTTCTGGTCTAACCAGCAGGGTGACTCTATGTTATTCACTTTCTGGTCTAACCAGAAGGGTGACTCTATGTTATTCACTTTCTGGTCTAATCAGTGGGGTGACTCTATGTTATTCACTTTCTGGTCTAATCAGTGGGGTGACTCTATGTTATTCAGTCTCTGGTCTAATCAGTGGGGTGACTCTATGTTATTCACTCTCTGGTCTAATCAGTGGGGTGACTCTATGTTGTCCACTTTCTGGTCTAATCAGTGGGGTGACTCTATGTTATTCACTCTCTGGTCTAATCAGTGGGGTGACTCTATGTTATTCACTTTCTGGTCTAACCAGCGGGGTGACTCTATGTTATTCACTTTCTGGACTAACCAGCGGGGTGACTCCATGTTATTCACTTTCTGGTCTAATCAGTGGGGTGACTCTATGTTATTCACTTTCTGGTCTAATCAGTGGGGTAACTATGTTATTTACCTTCTGGTCTAATCAGTGGGGTGACTCTATGTTATTCACTTTCTGGTCTAATCAGTGGGGTGACTCTATGTTATTCACTCTCTGGTCTAATCAGTGGGGTGACTCTATGTTATTCACTCTCTGGTCTAATCAGTGGGGTGACTCTATGTTATTCACTCTCTGGTCTAATCAGTGGGGTGACTCTATGTTATTCACGTTCTGGTCTAATCAGTGGGGTGACTCTATGTTATTCACGTTCTGGTCTAAGCAGTGGGGTGACTCTATGTTATTCACTTTCTGGTCTAATCAGTGGGGTGACTCTATGTTATTCAGTCTCTGGTCTAATCAGTGGGGTGACTATGTTATTCACTTTCTGGTCTAATCAGTGGGGTGGCTATGTTATTCACTTTCTGGTCTAACCAGTGGGGTGACTCTATGTTATTCACTTTCTGGTCTAACCAGCAGGGTGACTCTATGTTATTCACTTTCTGGTCTAATCAGTGGGGTGACTCTATGTTATTCCCTTTCTGGTCTAATCAGTGGGGTGACTCTATGTTATTCACTTTCTGGTCTAACCAGTGGGGTGACTCTATGTTATTCACTCTCTGGTCTAATCAGTGGGGTAACTATGTTATTCACCTTCTTGTCTAATCAGTGGGGTGACTCTATGTTATTCACTTTCTGGTCAACTCAGTGGGGTGACTCTATGTTATTCACTCTCTGGTCTAATCAGTGGGGTGACTATGTTATTCACTTTCTGGTCTAACCAGTGGGGTGACTCTATGTTAATCACTGTCTGGTCTAACCAGTGGGGTGACTCTATGTTATTCACTTTCTGGTCTAACCAGCGGGGTGACTCTATGTTATTCACTTTCTGGTCTAACCAGCGGGGTGACTCTATGTTATTCACTTTCTGGTCTAATCAGTGGGGTGACTCTATGTTATTCACTCTCTGGTCTAACCAGCGGGGTGACTCCATGTTATTCACTTTCTGGTCTAACCAGTGGGGTGACTCTATGTTATTCACTTTCTGGTCTAACCAGTGGGGTGACTCTATGTTATTCACTCTCTGGTCTAATCAATGGGATGACTATGTTATTCACTTTCTGGTCTAATCAGTGGGGTGGCTATGTTATTCACTTTCTGGTCTAAACAGTGGGGTGACTCTATGTTATTCACTTTCTGGTCTAACCAGTGGGGTGACTCTATGTTATTCACTCTCTGGTCTAATCAGTGGGGTAACTATGTTATTTACCTTCTGGTCTAATCAGTGGGGTGACTCTATGTTATTCACTTTCTGGTCTAATCAGTGGGGTGACTCTATGTTATTCACTCTCTGGTCTAATCAGTGGGGTGACTCTATGTTATTCACTCTCTGGTCTAATCAGTGGGGGGACTCTATGTTATTCACGTTCTGGTCTAATCAGTGGGGTGACTCTATGTTATTCACGTTCTGGTCTAAGCAGTGGGGTGACTCTATGTTATTCACTTTCTGGTCTATTCAGTGGGGTGACTCTATGTTATTCAGTCTCTGGTCTAATCAGCGGGGTGACTATGTTATTCACTTTCTGGTCTAATCAGTGGGGTGGCTATGTTATTCACTTTCTGGTCTAACCAGTGGGGTGACTCTATGTTATTCACTTTCTGGTCTAACCAGCAGGGTGACTCTATGTTATTCACTTTCTGGTCTAACCAGAAGGGTGACTCTATGTTATTCACTTTCTGGTCTAATCAGTGGGGTGACTCTATGTTATTCACTCTCTGGTCTAACCAGCGGGGTGACTCCATGTTATTCACTTTCTGGTCTAATCAGTGGGGTGACTCTATGTTATTCACGTTCTGGTCTAATCAGTGGGGTGACTCTATGTTATTCACTCTCTGGTCTAAGCAGTGGGGTGACTCTATGTTATTCACTTTCTGGTCTAATCAGTGGGGTGACTCTATGTTATTCACTCTCTGGTCTAATCAGTGGGATGACTATGTTATTCACTTTCTGGTCTAATCAGTGGGGTGGCTATGTTATTCACTTTCTGGTCTAACCAGTGGGGTGACTCTATGTTATTCACTTTCTGGTCTAAACAGTGGGGTGACTCTATGTTATTCACTCTCTGGTCTAATCAGTGGGGTAACTATGTTATTTACCTTCTGGTCTAATCAGTGGGGTGACTCTATGTTATTCACTTTCTGGTCAACTCAGTGGGGTGACTCTATGTTATTCACTCTCTGGTCTAATCAGTGGGGTGACTCTATGTTATTCACTCTCTGGTCTAATCAGTGGGATGACTCTATGTTATTCACTCTCTGGTCTAATCAGTGGGGTGACTATGTTATTCACTTTCTGGTCTAATCAGTGGGGTGGCTATGTTATTCACTTTCTGGTCTAACCAGTGGGGTGACTCTATGTTATTCACTTTCTGGTCTAACCAGCATGGTGACTCTATGTTATTCACTTTCTGGTCTAACCAGAAGGGTGACTCTATGTTATTCACTTTCTGGTCTAACCAGCGGGGTGACTCTATGTTATTCACTTTCTGGTCTAACCAGCGGGGTGACTCTATGTTATTCACTTTCTGGTCTAATCAGTGGGGTGACTCTATGTTATTCACTTTCTGGTCTAATCAGTGGGGTGACTCTATGTTATTCACTTTCTGGTCTAACCAGTGGGGTGACTCTATGTTATTCACTTTCTGGTCTAACCAGTGGGGTGACTCTATTTTATTCACTTTCTGGTCTAACCAGCGGGGTGAATCTATGTTATTCACTTTCTGGTCTAACCAGCGGGGTGACTCCATGTTATTCACTTTCTGGTCTAGTCAGTGGGGTGACTCTATGTTATTCACTTTCTGGTCTAATCAGTGGGGTGACTCTATGTTATTCACTTTCTGGTCTAACCAGTGGGGTGACTCTATGTTATTCACTCTCTGGTCTAATCAGTGGGGTAACTATGTTATTCACCTTCTGGTCTAATCAGTGGGGTGACTCTATGTTATTCACTTTCTGGTCAACTCAGTGGGGTGACTCTATGTTATTCACTCTCTGGTCTAATCAGTGGGGTAACTATGTTATTCACCTTCTGGTCTAATCAGTGGGGTGACTCTATGTTATTCACTTTCTGGTCTAACCAGCGGGGTGACTCTATGTTATTCACTTTCTGGTATTAACCAGCGGGGTGACTCTATGTTATTCACTTTCTGGTCTAATCAGTGGGGTGACTATGTTATTCACTCTCTGGTCTAACCAGCGGGGTGACTCCATGTTATTCACTTTCTGGTCTAATCAGTGGGGTGACTCTATGTTATTCACTTTCTGGTCTAATCAGTGGGGTGACTCTATGTTATTCACTTTCTGGTCTAACCAGCGGGGTTACTCTATGTTATTCACTTTCTGGTCTAACCAGTGGGGTGACTCTATGTTATTCACTTTCTGGTCTAACCAGCGGGGTGACTCTATGTTATTCACTTTCTGGTCAACTCAGTGGGGTGACTCTATGTTATTCACTCTCTGGTCTAATCAGTGGGGTGACTCTATGTTATTCACGTTCTGGTCTAATCAGTTGGGTGACTCTATGTTATTCACGTTCTGGTCTAATCAGTGGGGTGACTCTATGTTATTCACTCTCTGGTCTAATCAGTGGGGTGACTCTATGTTATTCACTCTCTGGTCTAATCAGTGGGGTGACTATGTTATTCACTTTCTGGTCTAATCAGTGGGGTGGCTATGTTATTCACTTTCTGGTCTAACCAGTGGGGTGACTCTATGTTATTCACTTTCTGGTCTAACCAGTGGGGTGACTCTATGTTATTCACTTTCTGGTCTAACCAGCGGGGTGACTCTATGTTATTCACTTTCTGGTCTAACCAGCGGGGTGACTCTATGTTATTCACTTTCTGGTCTAATCAGTGGGGTGACTCTATGTTATTCACTCTCTGGTCTAACCAGCGGGGTGACTCCATGTTATTCACTTTCTGGTCTAATCAGTGGGGTGACTCTATGTTATTCACTCTCTGGTCTAATCAATGGGATGACTATGTTATTCACTTTCTGGTCTAATCAGTGGGGTGGCTATGTTATTCACTTTCTGGTCTAACCAGTGGGGTGACTCTATGTTATTCACTTTCTGGTCTAATCAGTGGGGTAACTATGTTATTTACCTTCTGGTCTAATCAGTGGGGTGACTATGTTATTCACTTTCTGGTCTAATCAGTGGGGTGACTCTATGTTATTCACTCTCTGGTCTAATCAGTGGGGTGACTCTATGTTATTCACTCTCTGGTCTAATCAGTGGGGTTACTCTATGTTATTCACGTTCTGGTCTAATCAGTGGGGTGACCCTATGTTATTCACGTTCTGGTCTAAGCAGTGGGGTGACTCTATGTTATTCACTTTCTGGTCTAATCAGTGGGGTGACTCTATGTTATTCAGTCTCTGGTCTAATCAGTGGGGTGACTATGTTATTCACTTTCTGGTCTAATCAGTGGGGTGGCTATGTTATTCACTTTCTGGTCTAACCAGTGGGGTGACTCTGTTATTCACTTTCTGGTCTAACCAGCAGGGTGACTCTATGTTATTCACTTTCTGGTCTAACCAGAAGGGTGACTCTATGTAATTCACTTTCTGGTCTAATCAGTGGGGTGACTCTATGTTATTCACTCTCTGGTCTAACCAGCGGGGTGACTCCATGTTATTCACTTTCTGGTCTAACCAGCAGGGTGACTCTATGTTATTCACTTTCTGGTCTAACCAGAAGGGTGACTCTATGTAATTCACTTTCTGGTCTAACCAGTGGGGTGACTCTATGTTATTCACTCTCTGGTCTAATCAGTGGGGTAACTATGTTATTCACCTTCTGGTCTAATCAGTGGGGTGACTCTATGTTATTCACTTTCTGGTCAACTCAGTGGGGTGACTCTATGTTATTCACTCTCTGGTCTAATCAGTGGGGTGACTCTATGTTGTCCACTTTCTGGTCTAATCAGTGGGGTGACTCCATGTTATTCACTTTCTGGTCTAACCAGCAGGGTGACTCTATGTTATTCACTTTCTGGTCTAACCAGAAGGGTGACTCTATGTAATTCACTTTCTGGTCTAACCAGTGGGGTGACTCTATGTTATTCACTTTCTGGTCTAACCAGCGGGGTGACTCTATGTTATTCACTTTCTGGTCTAACCAGCGGGGTGACTCTATGTTATTCACTTTCTGGTCTAATCAGTGGGGTGACTATGTTATTCACTCTCTGGTCTAACCAGCGGGGTGACTCCATGTTATTCACTTTCTGGTCTAATCAGTGGGGTGACTCTATGTTATTCACTTTCTGGTCTAATCAGTGGGGTGACTCTATGTTATTCACTTTCTGGTCTAACCAGTGGGGTGACTCTATGTTATTCACTTTCTGGTCTAACCAGTGGGGTGACTCTATGTTATTCACTTTCTGGTCTAACCAGCGGGGTGACTCTATGTTATTCACTTTCTGGTCAACTCAGTGGGGTGACTCTATGTTATTCACTCTCTGGTCTAATCAGTGGGGTGACTCTATGTTATTCACGTTCTGGTCTAATCAGTTGGGTGACTCTATGTTATTCACGTTCTGGTCTAATCAGTGGGGTGACTATGTTATTCACTTTCTGGTCTAATCAGTGGGGTGACTCTATGTTATTCACTCTCTGGTCTAATCAGTGGGGTGACTATGTTATTCACTTTCTGGTCTAATCAGTGGGGTGGCTATGTTATTCACTCTCTGGTCTAATCAGTGGGGTGACTCTATGTTATTCACTCTCTGGTCTAATCAGTGGGATGACTCTATGTTATTCACTCTCTGGTCTAATCAGTGGGGTGACTATGTTATTCACTTTCTGGTCTAATCAGTGGGGTGGCTATGTTATTCACTTTCTGGTCTAACCAGTGGGGTGACTCTATGTTATTCACTTTCTGGTCTAACCAGCATGGTGACTCTATGTTATTCACTTTCTGGTCTAACCAGAAGGGTGACTCTATGTTATTCACTTTCTGGTCTAACCAGCGGGGTGACTCTATGTTATTCACTTTCTGGTCTAACCAGCGGGGTGACTCTATGTTATTCACTTTCTGGTCTAATCAGTGGGGTGACTCTATGTTATTCACTTTCTGGTCTAATCAGTGGGGTGACTCTATGTTATTCACTTTCTGGTCTAACCAGTGGGGTGACTCTATGTTATTCACTTTCTGGTCTAACCAGTGGGGTGACTCTATTTTATTCACTTTCTGGTCTAACCAGCGGGGTGAATCTATGTTATTCACTTTCTGGTCTAACCAGCGGGGTGACTCCATGTTATTCACTTTCTGGTCTAGTCAGTGGGGTGACTCTATGTTATTCACTTTCTGGTCTAATCAGTGGGGTGACTCTATGTTATTCACTTTCTGGTCTAACCAGTGGGGTGACTCTATGTTATTCACTCTCTGGTCTAATCAGTGGGGTAACTATGTTATTCACCTTCTGGTCTAATCAGTGGGGTGACTCTATGTTATTCACTTTCTGGTCAACTCAGTGGGGTGACTCTATGTTATTCACTCTCTGGTCTAATCAGTGGGGTAACTATGTTATTCACCTTCTGGTCTAATCAGTGGGGTGACTCTATGTTATTCACTTTCTGGTCTAACCAGCGGGGTGACTCTATGTTATTCACTTTCTGGTATTAACCAGCGGGGTGACTCTATGTTATTCACTTTCTGGTCTAATCAGTGGGGTGACTATGTTATTCACTCTCTGGTCTAACCAGCGGGGTGACTCCATGTTATTCACTTTCTGGTCTAATCAGTGGGGTGACTCTATGTTATTCACTTTCTGGTCTAATCAGTGGGGTGACTCTATGTTATTCACTTTCTGGTCTAACCAGTGGGGTGACTCTATGTTATTCACTTTCTGGTCTAACCAGTGGGGTGACTCTATGTTATTCACTTTCTGGTCTAACCAGCGGGGTGACTCTATGTTATTCACTTTCTGGTCAACTCAGTGGGGTGACTCTATGTTATTCACTCTCTGGTCTAATCAGTGGGGTGACTCTATGTTATTCACGTTCTGGTCTAATCAGTTGGGTGACTCTATGTTATTCACGTTCTGGTCTAATCAGTGGGGTGACTCTATGTTATTCACTCTCTGGTCTAATCAGTGGGGTGACTCTATGTTATTCACTCTCTGGTCTAATCAGTGGGGTGACTATGTTATTCACTTTCTGGTCTAATCAGTGGGGTGGCTATGTTATTCACTTTCTGGTCTAACCAGTGGGGTGACTCTATGTTATTCACTTTCTGGTCTAACCAGTGGGGTGACTCTATGTTATTCACTTTCTGGTCTAACCAGCGGGGTGACTCTATGTTATTCACTTTCTGGTCTAACCAGCGGGGTGACTCTATGTTATTCACTTTCTGGTCTAATCAGTGGGGTGACTCTATGTTATTCACTCTCTGGTCTAACCAGCGGGGTGACTCCATGTTATTCACTTTCTGGTCTAATCAGTGGGGTGACTCTATGTTATTCACTCTCTGGTCTAATCAATGGGATGACTATGTTATTCACTTTCTGGTCTAATCAGTGGGGTGGCTATGTTATTCACTTTCTGGTCTAACCAGTGGGGTGACTCTATGTTATTCACTTTCTGGTCTAATCAGTGGGGTAACTATGTTATTTACCTTCTGGTCTAATCAGTGGGGTGACTATGTTATTCACTTTCTGGTCTAATCAGTGGGGTGACCCTATGTTATTCACTCTCTGGTCTAATCAGTGGGGTGACTCTATGTTATTCACTCTCTGGTCTAATCAGTGGGGTTACTCTATGTTATTCACGTTCTGGTCTAATCAGTGGGGTGACCCTATGTTATTCACGTTCTGGTCTAAGCAGTGGGGTGACTCTATGTTATTCACTTTCTGGTCTAATCAGTGGGGTGACTCTATGTTATTCAGTCTCTGGTCTAATCAGTGGGGTGACTATGTTATTCACTTTCTGGTCTAATCAGTGGGGTGGCTATGTTATTCACTTTCTGGTCTAACCAGTGGGGTGACTCTGTTATTCACTTTCTGGTCTAACCAGCAGGGTGACTCTATGTTATTCACTTTCTGGTCTAACCAGAAGGGTGACTCTATGTAATTCACTTTCTGGTCTAATCAGTGGGGTGACTCTATGTTATTCACTCTCTGGTCTAACCAGCGGGGTGACTCCATGTTATTCACTTTCTGGTCTAACCAGCAGGGTGACTCTATGTTATTCACTTTCTGGTCTAACCAGAAGGGTGACTCTATGTAATTCACTTTCTGGTCTAACCAGTGGGGTGACTCTATGTTATTCACTCTCTGGTCTAATCAGTGGGGTAACTATGTTATTCACCTTCTGGTCTAATCAGTGGGGTGACTCTATGTTATTCACTTTCTGGTCAACTCAGTGGGGTGACTCTATGTTATTCACTCTCTGGTCTAATCAGTGGGGTGACTCTATGTTGTCCACTTTCTGGTCTAATCAGTGGGGTGACTCCATGTTATTCACTTTCTGGTCTAACCAGCAGGGTGACTCTATGTTATTCACTTTCTGGTCTAACCAGAAGGGTGACTCTATGTAATTCACTTTCTGGTCTAACCAGTGGGGTGACTCTATGTTATTCACTTTCTGGTCTAACCAGCGGGGTGACTCTATGTTATTCACTTTCTGGTCTAACCAGCGGGGTGACTCTATGTTATTCACTTTCTGGTCTAATCAGTGGGGTGACTATGTTATTCACTCTCTGGTCTAACCAGCGGGGTGACTCCATGTTATTCACTTTCTGGTCTAATCAGTGGGGTGACTCTATGTTATTCACTTTCTGGTCTAATCAGTGGGGTGACTCTATGTTATTCACTTTCTGGTCTAACCAGTGGGGTGACTCTATGTTATTCACTTTCTGGTCTAACCAGTGGGGTGACTCTATGTTATTCACTTTCTGGTCTAACCAGCGGGGTGACTCTATGTTATTCACTTTCTGGTCAACTCAGTGGGGTGACTCTATGTTATTCACTCTCTGGTCTAATCAGTGGGGTGACTCTATGTTATTCACGTTCTGGTCTAATCAGTTGGGTGACTCTATGTTATTCACGTTCTGGTCTAATCAGTGGGGTGACTATGTTATTCACTTTCTGGTCTAATCAGTGGGGTGACTCTATGTTATTCACTCTCTGGTCTAATCAGTGGGGTGACTATGTTATTCACTTTCTGGTCTAATCAGTGGGGTGGCTATGTTATTCACTTTCTGGTCTAACCAGTGGGGTGACTCTATGTTATTCACTTTCTGGTCTAACCAGTGGGGTGACTCTATGTTATTCACTTTCTGGTCTAACCAGCGGGGTGACTCTATGTTATTCACTTTCTGGTCTAACCAGCGGGGTGACTCTATGTTATTCACTTTCTGGTCTAATCAGTGGGGTGACTCTATGTTATTCACTCTCTGATCTAACCAGCGGGGTGACTCCATGTTATTCACTTTCTGGTCTAATCAGTGGGGTGACTCTATGTTATTCACTCTCTGGTCTAATCAATGGGATGACTATGTTATTCACTTTCTGGTCTAATCAGTGGGGTGGCTATGTTATTCACTTTCTGGTCTAACCAGTGGGGTGACTCTATGTTATTCACTTTCTGGTCTAACCAGTGGGGTGACTCTATGTTATTCACTCTCTGGTCTAATCAGTGGGGTAACTATGTTATTTACCTTCTGGTCTAATCAGTGGGGTGACTCTATGTTATTCACTTTCTGGTCTAATCAGTGGGGTGACTCTATGTTATTCACTCTCTGGTCTAATCAGTGGGTTGACTCTATGTTATTCACTCTCTGGTCTAATCAGTGGGGTTACTCTATGTTATTCACGTTCTGGTCTAATCAGTGGGGTGACCCTATGTTATTCACGTTCTGGTCTAAGCAGTGGGGTGACTCTATGTTATTCACTTTCTGGTCTAATCAGTGGGGTGACTCTATGTTATTCAGTCTCTGGTCTAATCAGTGGGGTGACTATGTTATTCACTTTCTGGTCTAATCAGTGGGGTGGCTATGTTATTCACTTTCTGGTCTAACCAGTGGGGTGACTCTATGTTATTCACGTTCTGGTCTAATCAGTGGGGTGACTCTATGTTATTCACTTTCTGGTCTAATCAGTGGGGTGACTCTATGTTATTCACTTTCTGGTCTAATCAGTGGGGTGATTCTATGTTATTCACTCTCTGGTCTAATCAGTGGGATGCCTATGTTATTCACTTTCTGGTCTAATCAGTGGGGTGGCTATGTTATTCACTTTCTGGTCTAAGCAGTGGGGTGACTCTATGTTATTCACTTTCTGGTCTAACCAGTGGGGTGACTCTATGTTATTCACTTTCTGGTCAACTCAGTGGGGTGACTCTATGTTATTCACTCTCTGGTCTAATCAGCGGGGTGACTCTATGTTATTCACTCTCTGGTCTAATCAGTGGGATGACTCTATGTTATTCACTCTCTGGTCTAATCAGTGGGGTGACTATGTTATTCACTTTCTGGTCTAATCAGTGGGGTGACTCTATGTTATTCACTTTCTGGTCTAACCAGCATGGTGACTCTATGTTATTCACTTTCTGGTCTAACCAGAAGGGTGACTCTATATTATTCACTTTCTGGTCTAACCAGCGGGGTGACTCTATGTTATTCACTTTCTGGTCTAACCAGCGGGGTGACTCTATGTTATTCACTTTCTGGTCTAATCAGTGGGGTGAATCTATGTTATTCACTTTCTGGTCTAATCAGTGGGGTGACTCTATGTTATTCACTTTCTGGTCTAACCAGTGGGGTGACTCTATGTTATTCACTTTCTGGTCTAATCAGTGGGGTGAATCTATGTTATTCACTTTCTGGTCTAATCAGTGGGGTGGCTATGTTATTCACTTTCTGGTCAACTCAGTGGGGTGACTCTATGTTATTCACTCTCTGGTCTAACCAGTGGGGTGACTCTATGTTATTCACTCTCTGGTCTAATCAGTGGGGTAACTATGTTATTTACCTTCTGGTCTAATCAGTGGGGTGACTCTATGTTATTCACTTTCTGGTCAACTCAGTGGGGTGACTCTATGTTATTCACTCTCTGGTCTAATCAGCGGGGTGACTCTATGTTATTCACTCTCTGGTCTAATCAGTGGGATTACTCTATGTTATTCACTCTCTGGTCTAATCAGTGGGGTGACTATGTTATTCACTTTCTGGTCTAATCAGTGGGGTGGCTATGTTATTCACTTTCTGGTCTAACCAGTGGGGTGACTCTATGTTATTCACTTTCTGGTCTAACCAGCATGGTGACTCTATGTTATTCACTTTCTGGTCTAACCAGAAGGGTGACTCTATGTTATTCACTTTCTGGTCTAACCAGCGGGGTGACTCTATGTTATTCACTTTCTGGTCTAACCAACGGGGTGACTCTATGTTATTCACTTTCTGGTCTAATCAGTGGGGTGACTCTATGTTATTCACTTTCTGGTCTAATCAGTGGGGTGACTCTATGTTATTCACTTTCTGGTCTAATCAGTGGGGTGACTCTATGTTATTCACTTTCTGGTCTAACCAGTGAAGTGACTCTATGTTATTCACTTTCTGGTCTAACCAGTGGGGTGACTCTATTTTATTCACTTTCTGGTCTAACCAGCGGGGTGACTCTATGTTATTCACTTTCTGGTCTAACCAGTGGGGTGACTCCATGTTATTCACTTTCTGGTCTAATCAGTGGGGTGACTCTATGTTATTCACTTTCTGGTCTAATCAGTGGGGTGACTCTATGTTATTCACTTTCTGGTCTAACCAGTGGGGTGACTCTATGTTATTCACTCTCTGGTCTAATCAGTGGGGTAACTATGTTATTCACCTTCTGGTCTAATCAGTGGGGTGACTCTATGTTATTCACTTTCTGGTCAACTCAGTGGGGTGACTCTATGTTATTCACTCTCTGGTCTAATCAGTGGGGTGACTCTATGTTATTCACTCTCTAGTCTAATCAGTGGGGTGACTCTATGTTATTCACTCTCTGGTCTAATCAGTGGGGTGACTCTATGTTATTCACTCTCTGGTCTAATCAGTGGGGTGACTCTATGTTATTCACGTTCTGGTCTAATCAGTGGGGTGACTCTATGTTATTCACGTTCTGGTCTAACCAGTGGGGTGGCTATGTTATTCACTTTCTGGTCTAATCAGTGGGGTGACTCTATGTTATTCACTCTCTGGTCTAATCAGTGGGGTGACTATGTTATTCACTTTCTGGTCTAATCAGTGGGGTGGCTATGTTGTTCACTTTCTGGTCTAACTCGTGGGGTGACTCTATGTTATTCACTTTCTGGTCTAACCAGCGGGGTGACTCTATGTTATTCACTTTCTGGTCTAACCAGCGGGGTGACTCTATGTTATTCACTTTCTGGTCTAATCAGTGGGGTGACTATGTTATTCACTCTCTGGTCTAACCAGCGGGGTGACTCCATGTTATTCACTCTCTGGTCTAATCAGTGGGGTGACTCTATGTTATTCACTTTCTGGTCTAACCAGCGGGGTGACTCTATGTTATTCACTTTCTGGTCTAACCAGCGGGGTGACTCTATGTTATTCACTTTCTGGTCTAATCAGTGGGGTGACTATGTTATTCACTCTCTGGTCTAACCAGCGGGGTGACTCCATGTTATTCACTCTCTGGTCTAATCAGTGGGGTGACTCTATGTTATTCACTTTCTGGTCTAATCAGTGGGGTGACTCTATGTTATTCACTTTCTGGTCTAATCAGTGGGGTGACTCTATGTTATTCAGTCTCTGGTCTAATCAGTGGGGTGACTATGTTATTCACTTTCTGGTCTAATCAGTGGGGTGGCTATGTTATTCACTTTCTGGTCTAACCAGTGGGGTGACTCTATGTTATTCACTTTCTGGTCTAACCAGCAGGGTGACTCTATGTTATTCACTTTCTGGTCTAACCAGAAGGGTGACTCTATGTAATTCACTTTCTGGTCTAATCAGTGGGGTGACTCTATGTTATTCACTCTCTGGTCTAACCAGCGGGGTGACTCCATGTTATTCACTTTCTGGTCTAATCAGTGGGGTGACTCTATGTTATTCACTCTCTGGTCTAATCAATGGGATGACTCTATGTTATTCACGTTCTGGTCTAATCAGTGGGGTGACTCTATGTTATTCACTTTCTGGTCTAATCAGTGGGGTGACTCTATGTTATTCACTTTCTGGTCTAATCAGTGGGGTGACTCTATGTTATTCACTCTCTGGTCTAATCAGTGGGGTGGCTATGTTATTCACTTTCTGGTCTAACCAGTGGGGTGACTCTATGTTATTCACTTTCTGGTCTAACCAGTGGGGTGACTCTATGTTATTCACTCTCTGGTCTAATCAGTGGGGTAACTATGTTATTTACCTTCTGGTCTAATCAGTGGGGTGACTCTATGTTATTCACTTTCTGGTCAACTCAGTGGGGTGACTCTATGTTATTCACTCTCTGGTCTAATCAGCGGGGTGACTCTATGTTATTCACTCTCTGGTCTAATCAGTGGGATGACTCTATGTTATTCACTCTCTGGTCTAATCAGTGGGATGACTATGTTATTCACTTTCTGGTCTAATCAGTGGGGTGGCTATGTTATTCACTTTCTGGTCTAACCAGTGGGGTGACTCTATGTTATTCACTTTCTGGTCTAACCAGCATGGTGACTCTATGTTATTCACTTTCTGGTCTAACCAGAAGGGTGACTCTATGTTATTCACTTTCTGGTCTAACCAGCGGGGTGACTCTATGTTATTCACTTTCTGGTCTAACCAGCGGGGTGACTCTATGTTATTCACTTTCTGGTCTAATCAGTGGGGTGACTCTATGTTATTCACTTTCTGGTCTAATCAGTGGTGTGACTCTATGTTATTCACTTTCTGGTCTAACCAGTGGGGTGACTCTATGTTATTCACTTTCTGGTCTAACCAGTGGGGTGACTCTATTTTATTCACTTTCTGGTCTAACCAGCGGGGTGACTCTATGTTATTCACTTTCTGGTCTAACCAGCGGGGTGACTCCATGTTATTCACTTTCTGGTCTAATCAGTGGGGTGACTCTATGTTGTCCACTTTCTGGTCTAATCAGTGGGGTGACTCTATGTTATTCACTCTCTAGTCTAATCAGTGGGGTGACTCTATGTTATTCACTCTCTGGTCTAATCAGTGGGGTGACTATGTTATTCACTTTCTGGTCTAATCAGTGGGGTGGCTATGTTATTCACTTTCTGGTCAACTCAGTGGGGTGACTCTATGTTATTCACTCTCTGGTCTAACCAGTGGGGTGACTCTATGTTATTCACTCTCTGGTCTAATCAGTGGGGTAACTATGTTATTTACCTTCTGGTCTAATCAGTGGGGTGACTCTATGTTATTCACTTTCTGGTCAACTCAGTGGGGTGACTCTATGTTATTCACTCTCTGGTCTAATCAGCGGGGTGACTCTATGTTATTCACTCTCTGGTCTAATCAGTGGGATGACTCTATGTTATTCACTCTCTGGTCTAATCAGTGGGGTGACTATGTTATTCACTTTCTGGTCTAATCAGTGGGGTGGCTATGTTATTCACTTTCTGGTCTAACCAGTGGGGTGACTCTATGTTATTCACTTTCTGGTCTAACCAGCATGGTGACTCTATGTTATTCACTTTCTGGTCTAACCAGAAGGGTGACTCTATGTTATTCACTTTCTGGTCTAACCAGCGGGGTGACTCTATGTTATTCACTTTCTGGTCTAACCAGCGGGGTGACTCTATGTTATTCACTTTCTGGTCTAACCAGCGGGGTGACTCCATGTTATTCACTTTCTGGTCTAATCAGTGGGGTGACTCCATGTTATTCACTTTCTGGTCTAATCAGTGGGGTGACTCTATGTTATTCACTTTCTGGTCTAACCAGTGGGGTGACTCTATGTTATTCACTCTCTGGTCTAATCAGTGGGGTAACTATGTTATTCACCTTCTGGTCTAATCAGTGGGGTGACTCTATGTTATTCACTTTCTGGTCAACTCAGTGGGGTGACTCTATGTTATTCACTCTCTGGTCCAATCAGTGGGGTGACTCTATGTTGTCCACTTTCTGGTCTAATCAGTGGGGTGACTCTATGTTATTCACTCTGTAGTCTAATCAGTGGGGTGACTCTATGTTATTCACTCTCTGGTCTAATCAGTGGGGTGACTCTATGTTATTCACTCTCTGGTCTAACCAGTGGGGTGACTCTATGTTATTCACGTTCTGGTCTAATCAGTGGGGTGACTCTATGTTATTCACGTTCTGGTCTAAGCAGTGGGGTGACTCTATGTTATTCACTTTCTGGTCTAATCAGTGGGGTGACTCTATGTTATTCACTCTCTGGTCTAATCAGTGGGGTGACTATGTTATTCACTTTCTGGTCTAATCAGTGGGGTGGCTATGTTATTCACTTTCTGGTCTAACCCGTGGGGTGACTCTATGTTATTCACTTTCTGGTCTAACCAGCGGGGTGACTCTATGTTATTCACTTTCTGGTCTAACCAGCGGGGTGACTCTATGTTATTCACTTTCTGGTCTAATCAGTGGGGTGACTATGTTATTCACTCTCTGGTCTAACCAGCGGGGTGACTCCATGTTATTCACTTTCTGGTCTAATCAGTGGGGTGACTCTATGTTATTCACTTTCTGGTCTAATCAGTGGGGTGACTCTATGTTATTCACATTCTGGTCTAACCAGTGGGGTGACTCTATGTTATTCACTTTCTGGTCTAACCAGTGGGGTGACTCTATGTTATTCACTTTCTGGTCTAACCAGCGGGGTGACTCTATGTTATTCACTTTCTGGTCAACTCAGTGGGGTGACTCTATGTTATTCACTCTCTGGTCTAATCAGTGGGGTGACTCTATGTTATTCACGTTCTGGTCTAATCTGTGGGGTGACTCTATGTTATTCACGTTCTGGTCTAATCAGCGGGGTGACTATGTTATTCACTTTCTGGTCTAATCAGTGGGGTGACTCTATGTTATTCACTCTCTGGTCTAATCAGTGGGGTGACTATGTTATTCACTTTCTGGTCTAATCAGTGGGGTGGCTATGTTATTCACTTTCTGGTCTAACCAGTGGGGTGACTCTATGTTATTCACTTTCTGGTCTAACCAGTGGGGTGACTCTATGTTATTCACTTTCTGGTCTAACCAGCGGGGTGACTCTATGTTATTCACTTTCTGGTCTAACCAGCGGGGTGACTCTATGTTATTCACTTTCTGGTCTAATCAGTGGGGTGACTCTATGTTATTCACTCTCTGGTCTAATCAGTGGGGTGACTCTATGTTATTCACGTTCTGGTCTAATCAGTGGGGTGACTCTATGTTATTCACTCTCTGGTCTAAGCAGTGGGGTGACTCTATGTTATTCACTTTCTGGTCTAATCAGTGGGGTGACTCTATGTTATTCACTCTCTGGTCTAATCAATGGGATGACTATGTTATTCACTTTCTGGTCTAATCAGTGGGGTGGCTATGTTATTCACTTTCTGGTCTAACCAGTGGGGTGACTCTATGTTATTCACTTTCTGGTCTAACCAGTGGGGTGACTCTATGTTATTCACTCTCTGGTCTAATCAGTGGGGTAACTATGTTATTTACCTTCTGGTCTAATCAGTGGGGTGACTCTATGTTATTCACTTTCTGGTCAACTCAGTGGGGTGACTCTATGTTATTCACTCTCTGGTCTAATCAGTGGGGTGACTCTATGTTATTCACTCTCTGGTCTAATCAGTGGGGTGACTCTATGTTATTCACGTTCTGGTCTAATCAGTGGGGTGACTCTATGTTATTCACGTTCTGGTCTAAGCAGTGGGGTGACTCTATGTTATTCACTTTCTGGTCTAATCAGTGGGGTGACTCTATGTTATTCAGTCTCTGGTCTAATCAGTGGGGTGACTATGTTATTCACTTTCTGGTCTAATCAGTGGGGTGGCTATGTTATTCACTTTCTGGTCTAACCAGTGGGGTGACTCTATGTTATTCACTTTCTGGTCTAACCAGCAGGGTGACTCTATGTTATTCACTTTCTGGTCTAACCAGAAGGGTGACTCTATGTTATTCACTTTCTGGTCTAATCAGTGGGGTGACTCTATGTTATTCACTCTCTGGTCTAACCAGCGGGGTGACTCCATGTTATTCACTTTCTGGTCTAATCAGTGGGGTGACTCTATGTTATTCACTCTCTGGTCTAATCAGTGGGGTGACTCTATGTTATTCACGTTCTGGTCTAATCAGTGGGGTGACTCTATGTTATTCACTCTCTGGTCTAACCAGCGGGGTGACTCTATGTTATTCACTTTCTGGTCTAACCAGCGGGGTGACTCTATGTTATTCACTTTCTGGTCTAATCAGTGGGGTGACTCTATGTTATTCACTCTCTGGTCTAACCAGCGGGGTGACTCCATGTTATTCACTTTCTGGTCTAATCAGTGGGGTGACTCTATGTTATTCACTCTCTGGTCTAACCAGTGGGGTGACTCTATGTTATTCACGTTCTGGTCTAATCAGTGGGGTGACTCTATGTTATTCACTCTCTGGTCTAAGCAGTGGGGTGACTCTATGTTATTCACTTTCTGGTCTAATCAGTGGGGTGACTCTATGTTATTCACTCTCTGGTCTAATCAATGGGATGACTATGTTATTCACTTTCTGGTCTAATCAGTGGGGTGGCTATGTTATTCACTTTCTGGTCTAACCAGTGGGGTGACTCTATGTTATTCACTTTCTGGTCTAACCAGTGGGGTGACTCTATGTTATTCACTCTCTGGTCTAATCAGTGGGGTAACTATGTTATTTACCTTCTGGTCTAATCACTGGGGTGACTCTATGTTATTCACTTTCTGGTCAACTCAGTGGGGTGACTCTATGTTATTCACTCTCTGGTCTAATCAGTGGGGTGACTCTATGTTATTCACGTTCTGGTCTAATCTGTGGGGTGACTCTATGTTATTCACGTTCTGGTGTAATCAGTGGGGTGACTATGTTATTCACTTTCTGGTCTAATCAGTGGGGTGACTCTATGTTATTCACTCTCTGGTCTAATCAGTGGGGTGACTATGTTATTCACTTTCTGGTCTAATCAGTGGGGTGGCTATGTTATTCACTTTCTGGTCTAACCAGTGGGGTGACTCTATGTTATTCACTTTCTGGTCTAACCAGTGGGGTGACTCTATGTTATTCACTTTCTGGTCTAACCAGCGGGGTGACTCTATGTTATTCACTTTCTGGTCTAACCAGCGGGGTGACTCTATGTTATTCACTTTCTGGTCTAATCAGTGGGGTGACTCTATGTTATTCACTCTCTGGTCTAACCAGCGGGGTGACTCCATGTTATTCACTTTCTGGTCTAATCAGTGGGGTGACTCTATGTTATTCACTCTCTGGTCTAATCAGTGGGGTGACTCTATGTTATTCACGTTCTGGTCTAATCAGTGGGGTGACTCTATGTTATTCACTCTCTGGTCTAAGCAGTGGGGTGACTCTATGTTATTCACTTTCTGGTCTAATCAGTGGGGTGACTCTATGTTATTCACTCTCTGGTCTAATCAATGGGATGACTATGTTATTCACTTTCTGGTCTAATCAGTGGGGTGGCTATGTTATTCACTTTCTGGTCTAACCAGTGGGGTGACTCTATGTTATTCACTTTCTGGTCTAACCAGTGGGGTGACTCTATGTTATTCACTCTCTGGTCTAATCAGTGGGGTAACTATGTTATTTACCTTCTGGTCTAATCAGTGGGGTGACTCTATGTTATTCACTTTCTGGTCAACTCAGTGGGGTGACTCTATGTTATTCACTCTCTGGTCTAATCAGTGGGGTGACTCTATGTTATTCACTCTCTGGTCTAATCAGTGGGGTGACTCTATGTTATTCACGTTCTGGTCTAATCAGTGGGGTGACTCTATGTTATTCACGTTCTGGTCTAAGCAGTGGGGTGACTCTATGTTATTCACTTTCTGGTCTAATCAGTGGGTTGACTCTATGTTATTCAGTCTCTGGTCTAATCAGTGGGGTGACTATGTTATTCACTTTCTGGTCTAATCAGTGGGGTGGCTATGTTATTCACTTTCTGGTCTAACCAGTGGGGTGACTCTATGTTATTCACTTTCTGGTCTAACCAGCAGGGTGACTCTATGTTATTCACTTTCTGGTCTAACCAGAAGGGTGACTCTATGTTATTCACTTTCTGGTCTAATCAGTGGGGTGACTCTATGTTATTCACTTTCTGGTCTAATCAGTGGGGTGACTCTATGTTATTCACTTTCTGGTCTAATCAGTGGGGTGACTCTATGTTATTCACTTTCTGGTCTAATCAGTGGGGTGACTCTATGTTATTCACTTTCTGGTCTAATCAGTGGGGTGACTCTATGTTATTCACTCTCTGGTCTAATCAGTGGGATGCCTATGTTATTCACTTTCTGGTCTAATCAGTGGGGTGGCTATGTTATTCACTTTCTGGTCTAAGCAGTGGGGTGACTCTATGTTATTCACTTTCTGGTCTAACCAGTGGGGTGACTCTATGTTATTCACTTTCTGGTCAACTCAGTGGGGTGACTCTATGTTATTCACTCTCTGGTCTAATCAGCGGGGTGACTCTATGTTATTCACTCTCTGGTCTAATCAGTGGGATGACTCTATGTTATTCACTCTCTGGTCTAATCAGTGGGGTGACTATGTTATTCACTTTCTGGTCTAATCAGTGGGGTGGCTATGTTATTCACTTTCTGGTCTAACCAGTGGGGTGACTCTATGTTATTCACTTTCTGGTCTAACCAGCATGGTGACTCCATGTTATTCACTTTCTGGTCTAACCAGAAGGGTGACTCTATGTTATTCACTTTCTGGTCTAACCAGCGGGGTGACTCTATGTTATTCACTTTCTGGTCTAACCAGCGGGGTGACTCTATGTTATTCACTTTCTGGTCTAATCAGTGGGGTGACTCTATGTTATTCACTTTCTGGTCTAATCAGTGGGGTGACTCTATGTTATTCACTTTCTGGTCTAACCAGTGGGGTGACTCTATGTTATTCACGTTCTGGTCTAATCAGTGGGGTGACTCTATGTTATTCACTCTCTGGTCTAAGCAGTGGGGTGACTCTATGTTATTCACTTTCTGGTCTAATCAGTGGGGTGACTCTATGTTATTCACTCTCTGGTCTAATCAATGGGATGACTATGTTATTCACTTTCTGGTCTAATCAGTGGGGTGGCTATGTTATTCACTTTCTGGTCTAACCAGTGGGGTGACTCTATGTTATTCACTTTCTGGTCTAACCAGTGGGGTGACTCTATGTTATTCACTCTCTGGTCTAATCAGTGGGGTAACTATGTTATTTACCTTCTGGTCTAATCAATGGGGTGACTCTATGTTATTCACTTTCTGGTCTAATCAGTGGGGTGACTCTATGTTATTCACTCTCTGGTCTAATCAGTGGGGTGACTCTATGTTATTCACTCTCTGGTCTAATCAGTGGGGGGACTCTATGTTATTCACGTTCTGGTCTAATCAGTGGGGTGACTCTATGTTATTCACGTTCTGGTCTAAGCAGTGGGGTGACTCTATGTTATTCACTTTCTGGTCTAATCAGTGGGGTGACTCTATGTTATTCAGTCTCTGGTCTAATCAGTGGGGTGACTATGTTATTCACTTTCTGGTCTAATCAGTGGGGTGGCTATGTTATTCACTTTCTGGTCTAACCAGTGGGGTGACTCTATGTTATTCACTTTCTGGTCTAACCAGCGGGGTGACTCTATGTTATTCACTTTCTGGTCAACTCAGTGGGGTGACTCTATGTTATTCACTCTCTGGTCTAATCAGCGGGGTGACTCTATGTTATTCACTCTCTGGTCTAATCAGTGGGATGACTCTATGTTATTCACTCTCTGGTCTAATCAGTGGGGTGACTATGTTATTCACTTTCTGGTCTAATCAGTGGGGTGGCTATGTTATTCACTTTCTGGTCTAACCAGTGGGGTGACTCTATGTTATTCACTTTCTGGTCTAACCAGCATGGTGACTCCATGTTATTCACTTTCTGGTCTAACCAGAAGGGTGACTCTATGTTATTCACTTTCTGGTCTAACCAGCGGGGTGACTCTATGTTATTCACTTTCTGGTCTAACCAGCGGGGTGACTCTATGTTATTCACTTTCTGGTCTAATCAGTGGGGTGACTCTATGTTATTCACTTTCTGGTCTAATCAGTGGGGTGACTCTATGTTATTCACTTTCTGGTCTAACCAGTGGGGTGACTCTATGTTATTCACGTTCTGGTCTAATCAGTGGGGTGACTCTATGTTAGTCACTCTCTGGTCTAAGCAGTGGGGTGACTCTATGTTATTCACTTTCTGGTCTAATCAGTGGGGTGACTCTATGTTATTCACTCTCTGGTCTAATCAATGGGGTAACTATGTTATTTACCTTCTGGTCTAAGCAGTGGGGTGACTCTATGTTATTCACTTTCTGGTCTAATCAGTGGGGTGACTCTATGTTATTCACTCTCTGGTCTAATCAGTGGGGTGACTCTATGTTATTCACTCTCTGGTCTAATCAGTGGGGGGACTCTATGTTATTCACGTTCTGGTCTAATCAGTGGGGTGACTCTATGTTATTCACGTTCTGGTCTAAGCAGTGGGGTGACTCTATGTTATTCACTTTCTGGTCTAATCAGTGGGGTGACTCTATGTTATTCAGTCTCTGGTCTAATCAGTGGGGTGACTATGTTATTCACTTTCTGGTCTAATCAGTGGGTTGGCTATGTTATTCACTTTCTGGTCTAACCAGTGGGGTGACTCTATGTTATTCACTTTCTGGTCTAACCAGCAGGGTGACTCTATGTTATTCACTTTCTGGTCTAACCAGAAGGGTGACTCTATGTTATTCACTCTCTGGTCTAATCAGTGGGGTAACTATGTTATTCACCTTCTGGTCTAATCAGAGGGGTGACTCTATGTTATTCACTTTCTGGTCAACTCAGTGGGGTGACTCTATGTTATTCACTCTCTGGTCTAATCAGTGGGGTGACTCTATGTTGTCCACTTTCTGGTCTAATCAGTGGGGTGACTCTATGTTATTCACTCTCTGGTCTAATCAGTGGGGTGACTCTATGTTATTCACTTTCTGGTCTAACCAGTGGGGTGACTCTATTTTATTCACTTTCTGGTCTAACCAGCGGGGTGACTCTATGTTATTCACTTTCTGGACTAACCAGCGGGGTGACTCCATGTTATTCACTTTCTGGTCTAATCAGTGGGGTGACTCTATGTTATTCACTTTCTGGTCTAATCAGTGGGGTGACTCTATGTTATTCACTTTCTTTTCTAACCAGTGGGGTGACTCTATGTTATTCACTCTCTGGTCTAATCAGTGGGGTAACTATGTTATTCACCTTCTGGTCTAATCAGTGGGGTGACTCTATGTTATTCACTTTCTGGTCAACTCAGTGGGGTGACTCTATGTTATTCACTCTCTGGTCTAATCAGTGGGGTGACTATGTTATTCACTTTCTGGTCTAATCAGTGGGGTGGCTATGTTATTCACTTTCTGGTCTAATCAATGGGATGACTATGTTATTCACTTTCTGGTCTAATCAGTGGGGTGGCTATGTTATTCACTTTCTGGTCTAACCAGTGGGGTGACTCTATGTTATTCACTTTCTGGTCTAACCAGTGGGGTGACTCTATGTTATTCACTCTCTGGTCTAATCAGTGGGGTAACTATGTTATTTACCTTCTGGTCTAATCACTGGGGTTACTCTATGTTATTCACTTTCTGGTCAACTCAGTGGGGTGACTCTATGTTATTCACTCTCTGGTCTAATCAGTGGGGTGACTCTATGTTATTCACGTTCTGGTCTAATCTGTGGGGTGACTCTATGTTATTCACGTTCTGGTCTAATCAGTGGGGTGACTATGTTATTCACTTTCTGGTCTAATCAGTGGGGTGACTCTATGTTATTCACTCTCTGGTCTAATCAGTGGGGTGACTATGTTATTCACTTTCTGGTCTAATCAGTGGGGTGGCTATGTTATTCACTTTCTGGTCTAACCAGTGGGGTGACTCTATGTTATTCACTTTCTGGTCTAACCAGTGGGGTGACTCTATGTTATTCACTTTCTGGTCTAACCAGCGGGGTGACTCTATGTTATTCACTTTCTGGTCTAACCAGCGGGGTGACTCTATGTTATTCACTTTCTGGTCTAATCAGTGGGGTGACTCTATGTTATTCACTCTCTGGTCTAACCAGCGGGGTGACTCCATGTTATTCACTTTCTGGTCTAATCAGTGGGGTGACTCTATGTTATTCACTCTCTGGTCTAATCAGTGGGGTGACTCTATGTTATTCACGTTCTGGTCTAATCAGTGGGGTGACTCTATGTTATTCACTCTCTGGTCTAAGCAGTGGGGTGACTCTATGTTATTCACTTTCTGGTCTAATCAGTGGGGTGACTCTATGTTATTCACTCTCTGGTCTAATCAATGGGATGACTATGTTATTCACTTTCTGGTCTAATCAGTGGGGTGGCTATGTTATTCACTTTCTGGTCTAACCAGTGGGGTGACTCTATGTTATTCACTCTCTGGTTTAATCAGTGGGGTAACTATGTTATTTACCTTCTGGTCTAATCAGTGGGGTGACTCTATGTTATTCACTTTCTGGTCAACTCAGTGGGGTGACTCTATGTTATTCACTCTCTGGTCTAATCAGTGGGGTGACTCTATGTTATTCACTCTCTGGTCTAATCAGTGGGGTGACTCTATGTTATTCACGTTCTGGTCTAATCAGTGGGGTGACTCTATGTTATTCACGTTCTGGTCTAAGCAGTGGGGTGACTCTATGTTATTCACTTTCTGGTCTAATCAGTGGGGTGACTCTATGTTATTCAGTCTCTGGTCTAATCAGTGGGGTGACTATGTTATTCACTTTCTGGTCTAATCAGTGGGGTGGCTATGTTATTCACTTTCTGGTCTAACCAGTGGGGTGACTCTATGTTATTCACTTTCTGGTCTAACCAGCAGGGTGACTCTATGTTATTCACTTTCTGGTCTAACCAGAAGGGTGACTCTATGTTATTCACTTTCTGGTCTAATCAGTGGGGTGACTCTATGTTATTCACTTTCTGGTCTAATCAGTGGGGTGACTCTATGTTATTCACTTTCTGGTCTAATCAGTGGGGTGACTCTATGTTATTCACTTTCTGGTCTAATCAGTGGGGTGACTCTATGTTATTCACTTTCTGGTCTAATCAGTGGGGTGACTCTATGTTATTCACTCTCTGGTCTAATCAGTGGGATGCCTATGTTATTCACTTTCTGGTCTAATCAGTGGGGTGGCTATGTTATTCACTTTCTGGTCTAAGCAGTGGGGTGACTCTATGTTATTCACTTTCTGGTCTAACCAGTGGGGTGACTCTATGTTATTCACTTTCTGGTCAACTCAGTGGGGTGACTCTATGTTATTCACTCTCTGGTCTAATCAGCGGGGTGACTCTATGTTATTCACTCTCTGGTCTAATCAGTGGGATGACTCTATGTTATTCACTCTCTGGTCTAATCAGTGGGGTGACTATGTTATTCACTTTCTGGTCTAATCAGTGGGGTGGCTATGTTATTCACTTTCTGGTCTAACCAGTGGGGTGACTCTATGTTATTCACTTTCTGGTCTAACCAGCATGGTGACTCCATGTTATTCACTTTCTGGTCTAACCAGAAGGGTGACTCTATGTTATTCACTTTCTGGTCTAACCAGCGGGGTGACTCTATGTTATTCACTTTCTGGTCTAATCAGTGGGGTGACTCTATGTTATTCACTCTCTGGTCTAATCAGTGGGGTGACTCTATGTTATTCACTCTCTGGTCTAATCAGTGGGGGGACTCTATGTTATTCACGTTCTGGTCTAATCAGTGGGGTGACTCTATGTTATTCACGTTCTGGTCTAAGCAGTGGGGTGACTCTATGTTATTCACTTTCTGGTCTAATCAGTGGGGTGACTCTATGTTATTCAGTCTCTGGTCTAATCAGTGGGGTGACTATGTTATTCACTTTCTGGTCTAATCAGTGGGGTGGCTATGTTATTCACTTTCTGGTCTAACCAGTGGGGTGACTCTATGTTATTCACTTTCTGGTCTAACCAGCAGGGTGACTCTATGTTATTCACTTTCTGGTCTAACCAGAAGGGTGACTCTATGTTATTCACTCTCTGGTCTAATCAGTGGGGTAACTATGTTATTCACCTTCTGGTCTAATCAGAGGGGTGACTCTATGTTATTCACTTTCTGGTCAACTCAGTGGGGTAACTCTATGTTATTCACTCTCTGGTCTAATCAGTGGGGTGACTCTATGTTGTCCACTTTCTGGTCTAATCAGTGGGGTGACTCTATGTTATTCACTCTCTGGTCTAATCAGTGGGGTGACTCTATGTTATTCACTTTCTGGTCTAACCAGTGGGGTGACTCTATTTTATTCACTTTCTGGTCTAACCAGCGGGGTGACTCTATGTTATTCACTTTCTGGACTAACCAGCGGGGTGACTCCATGTTATTCACTTTCTGGTCTAATCAGTGGGGTGACTCTATGTTATTCACTTTCTGGTCTAATCAGTGGGGTGACTCTATGTTATTCACTTTCTTTTCTAACCAGTGGGGTGACTCTATGTTATTCACTCTCTGGTCTAATCAGTGGGGTAACTATGTTATTCACCTTCTGGTCTAATCAGTGGGGTGACTCTATGTTATTCACTTTCTGGTCAACTCAGTGGGGTGACTCTATGTTATTCACTCTCTGGTCTAATCAGTGGGGTGACTATGTTATTCACTTTCTGGTCTAATCAGTGGGGTGGCTATGTTATTCACTTTCTGGTCTAATCAATGGGATGACTATGTTATTCACTTTCTGGTCTAATCAGTGGGGTGGCTATGTTATTCACTTTCTGGTCTAACCAGTGGGGTGACTCTATGTTATTCACTTTCTGGTCTAACCAGTGGGGTGACTATGTTATTCACTTTCTGGTCTAATCAGTGGGGTGGCTATGTTATTCACTTTCTGGTCTAACCAGTGGGGTGACTCTATGTTATTCACTTTCTGGTCTAACCAGCATGGTGACTCCATGTTATTCACTTTCTGGTCTAACCAGAAGGGTGACTCTATGTTATTCACTTTCTGGTCTAACCAGCGGGGTGACTCTATGTTATTCACTTTCTGGTCTAATCAGTGGGGTGACTCTATGTTATTCACTCTCTGGTCTAATCAGTGGGGTGACTCTATGTTATTCACTCTCTGGTCTAATCAGTGGGGGGACTCTATGTTATTCACGTTCTGGTCTAATCAGTGGGGTGACTCTATGTTATTCACGTTCTGGTCTAAGCAGTGGGGTGACTCTATGTTATTCACTTTCTGGTCTAATCAGTGGGGTGACTCTATGTTATTCAGTCTCTGGTCTAATCAGTGGGGTGACTATGTTATTCACTTTCTGGTCTAATCAGTGGGGTGGCTATGTTATTCACTTTCTGGTCTAACCAGTGGGGTGACTCTATGTTATTCACTTTCTGGTCTAACCAGCAGGGTGACTCTATGTTATTCACTTTCTGGTCTAACCAGAAGGGTGACTCTATGTTATTCACTCTCTGGTCTAATCAGTGGGGTAACTATGTTATTCACCTTCTGGTCTAATCAGAGGGGTGACTCTATGTTATTCACTTTCTGGTCAACTCAGTGGGGTGACTCTATGTTATTCACTCTCTGGTCTAATCAGTGGGGTGACTCTATGTTGTCCACTTTCTGGTCTAATCAGTGGGGTGACTCTATGTTATTCACTCTCTGGTCTAATCAGTGGGGTGACTCTATGTTATTCACTTTCTGGTCTAATCAGTGGGGTGACTCTATGTTATTCACTTTCTGGTCTAATCAGTGGGGTGACTCTATGTTATTCACTTTCTTTTCTAACCAGTGGGGTGACTCTATGTTATTCACTCTCTGGTCTAATCAGTGGGGTAACTATGTTATTCACCTTCTGGTCTAATCAGTGGGGTGACTCTATGTTATTCACTTTCTGGTCAAATCAGTGGGGTGACTCTATGTTATTCACTCTCTGGTCTAATCAGTGGGGTGACTATGTTATTCACTTTCTGGTCTAATCAGTGGGGTGGCTATGTTATTCACTTTCTGGTCTAATCAATGGGATGACTATGTTATTCACTTTCTGGTCTAATCAGTGGGGTGGCTATGTTATTCACTTTCTGGTCTAACCAGTGGGGTGACTCTATGTTATTCACTTTCTGGTCTAACCAGTGGGGTGACTCTATGTTATTCACTCTCTGGTCTAATCAGTGGGGTAACTATGTTATTTACCTTCTGGTCTAATCACTGGGGTTACTCTATGTTATTCACTTTCTGGTCAACTCAGTGGGGTGACTCTATGTTATTCACTCTCTGGTCTAATCAGTGGGGTGACTCTATGTTATTCACGTTCTGGTCTAATCTGTGGGGTGACTCTATGTTATTCACGTTCTGGTCTAATCAGTGGGGTGACTATGTTATTCACTTTCTGGTCTAATCAGTGGGGTGACTCTATGTTATTCACTCTCTGGTCTAATCAGTGGGGTGACTATGTTATTCACTTTCTGGTCTAATCAGTGGGGTGGCTATGTTATTCACTTTCTGGTCTAACCAGTGGGGTGACTCTATGTTATTCACTTTCTGGTCTAACCAGTGGGGTGACTCTATGTTATTCACTTTCTGGTCTAACCAGCGGGGTGACTCTATGTTATTCACTTTCTGGTCTAACCAGCGGGGTGACTCTATGTTATTCACTTTCTGGTCTAATCAGTGGGGTGACTCTATGTTATTCACTCTCTGGTCTAACCAGCGGGGTGACTCCATGTTATTCACTTTCTGGTCTAATCAGTGGGGTGACTCTATGTTATTCACTCTCTGGTCTAATCAGTGGGGTGACTCTATGTTATTCACGTTCTGGTCTAATCAGTGGGGTGACTCTATGTTATTCACTCTCTGGTCTAAGCAGTGGGGTGACTCTATGTTATTCACTTTCTGGTCTAATCAGTGGGGTGACTCTATGTTATTCACTCTCTGGTCTAATCAATGGGATGACTATGTTATTCACTCTCTGGTCTAATCAATGGGGTAACTATGTTATTTACCTTCTGGTCTAATCAGTGGGGTGACTCTATGTTATTCACTTTCTGGTCAACTCAGTGGGGTGACTCTATGTTATTCACTCTCTGGTCTAATCAGTGGGGTGACTCTATGTTATTCACTCTCTGGTCTAATCAGTGGGGTGACTCTATGTTATTCACGTTCTGGTCTAATCAGTGGGGTGACTCTATGTTATTCACGTTCTGGTCTAAGCAGTGGGGTGACTCTATGTTATTCACTTTCTGGTCTAATCAGTGGGGTGACTCTATGTTATTCAGTCTCTGGTCTAATCAGTGGGATGCCTATGTTATTCACTTTCTGGTCTAATCAGTGGGGTGGCTATGTTATTCACTTTCTGGTCTAAGCAGTGGGGTGACTCTATGTTATTCACTTTCTGGTCTAACCAGTGGAATGACTCTATGTTATTCACTGTCTGGTCAACTCAGTGGGGTGACTCTATGTTATTCACTCTCTGGTCTAATCAGCGGGGTGACTCTATGTTATTCACTCTCTGGTCTAATCAGTGGGATGACTCTATGTTATTCACTCTCTGGTCTAATCAGTGGGGTGACTATGTTATTCACTTTCTGGTCTAATCAGTGGGGTGGCTATGTTATTCACTTTCTGGTCTAACCAGTGGGGTGACTCTATGTTATTCACTTTCTGGTCTAACCAGCATGGTGACTCCATGTTATTCACTTTCTGGTCTAACCAGAAGGGTGACTCTATGTTATTCACTTTCTGGTCTAACCAGCGGGGTGACTCTATGTTATTCACTTTCTGGTCTAACCAGCGGGGTGACTCTATGTTATTCACTTTCTGGTCTAATCAGTGGGGTGACTCTATGTTATTCACTTTCTGGTCTAATCAGTGGGGTGACTCTATGTTATTCACTTTCTGGTCTAACCAGTGGGGTGACTCTATGTTATTCACGTTCTGGTCTAATCAGTGGGGTGACTCTATGTTATTCACTCTCTGGTCTAAGCAGTGGGGTGACTCTATGTTATTCACTTTCTGGTCTAATCAGTGGGTTGACTCTATGTTATTCACTCTCTGGTCTAATCAATGGGATGACTATGTTATTCACTTTCTGGTCTAATCAGTGGGGTGGCTATGTTATTCACTTTCTGGTCTAACCAGTGGGGTGACTCTATGTTATTCACTTTCTGGTCTAACCAGTGGGGTGACTCTATGTTATTCACTCTCTGGTCTAATCAGTGGGGTAACTATGTTATTTACCTTCTGGTCTAATCAGTGGGGTGACTCTATGTTATTCACTTTCTGGTCTAATCAGTGGGGTGACTCTATGTTATTCACTCTCTGGTCTAATCAGTGGGGTGACTCTATGTTATTCACTCTCTGGTCTAATCAGTGGGGGGACTCTATGTTATTCACGTTCTGGTCTAATCAGTGGGGTGACTCTATGTTATTCACGTTCTGGTCTAAGCAGTGGGGTGACTCTATGTTATTCACTTTCTGGTCTAATCAGTGGGGTGACTCTATGTTATTCAGTCTCTGGTCTAATCAGTGGGGTGACTATGTTATTCACTTTCTGGTCTAATCAGTGGGGTGGCTATGTTATTCACTTTCTGGTCTAACCAGTGGGGTGACTCTATGTTATTCACTTTCTGGTCTAACCAGCAGGGTGACTCTATGTTATTCACTTTCTGGTCTAACCAGAAGGGTGACTCTATGTTATTCACTCTCTGGTCTAATCAGTGGGGTAACTATGTTATTCACCTTCTGGTCTAATCAGTGGGGTGACTCTATGTTATTCACTTTCTGGTCAACTCAGTGGGGTGACTCTATGTTATTCACTCTCTGGTCTAATCAGTGGGGTGACTCTATGTTATTCACTCTCTGGTCTAATCAGTGGGGTGACTCTATGTTATTCACGTTCTGGTCTAATCAGTGGGGTGACTCTATGTTATTCACGTTCTGGTCTAAGCAGTGGGGTGACTCTATGTTATTCACTTTCTGGTCTAATCAGTGGGGTGACTCTATGTTATTCACTTTCTGGTCTAATCAGTGGGGTGACTCTATGTTATTCACTCTCTGGTCTAATCAGTGGGATGCCTATGTTATTCACTTTCTGGTCTAATCAGTGGGGTGGCTATGTTATTCACTTTCTGGTCTAAGCAGTGGGGTGACTCTATGTTATTCACTTTCTGGTCTAACCAGTGGGGTGACTCTTTGTTATTCACTTTCTGGTCAACTCAGTGGGGTGACTCTATGTTATTCACTCTCTGGTCTAATCAGCGGGGTGACTCTATGTTATTCACTCTCTGGTCTAATCAGTGGGATGACTCTATGTTATTCACTCTCTGGTCTAATCAGTGGGGTGACTATGTTATTCACTTTCTGGTCTAATCAGTGGGGTGGCTATGTTATTCACTTTCTGGTCTAACCAGTGGGGTGACTCTATGTTATTCACTTTCTGGTCTAACCAGCATGGTGACTCCATGTTATTCACTTTCTGGTCTAACCAGAAGGGTGACTCTATGTTATTCACTTTCTGGTCTAACCAGCGGGGTGACTCTATGTTATTCACTTTCTGGTCTAACCAGCGGGGTGACTCTATGTTATTCACTTTCTGGTCTAATCAGTGGGGTGACTCTATGTTATTCACTTTCTGGTCTAATCAGTGGGGTGACTCTATGTTATTCACTTTCTGGTCTAACCAGTGGGGTGACTCTATGTTATTCACGTTCTGGTCTAATCAGTGGGGTGACTCTATGTTATTCACTCTCTGGTCTAAGCAGTGGGGTGACTCTATGTTATTCACTTTCTGGTCTAATCAGTGGGGTGACTCTATGTTATTCACTCTCTGGTCTAATCAATGGGATGACTATGTTATTCACTTTCTGGTCTAATCAGTGGGGTGGCTATGTTATTCACTTTCTGGTCTAACCAGTGGGGTGACTCTATGTTATTCACTTTCTGGTCTAACCAGTGGGGTGACTCTATGTTATTCACTCTCTGGTCTAATCTGTGGGGTAACTATGTTATTTACCTTCTGGTCTAATCAGTGGGGTGACTCTATGTTATTCACTTTCTGGTCTAATCAGTGGGGTGACTCTATGTTATTCACTCTCTGGTCTAATCAGTGGGGTGACTCTATGTTATTCACTCTCTGGTCTAATCAGTGGGGGGACTCTATGTTATTCACGTTCTGGTCTAATCAGTGGGGTGACTCTATGTTATTCACGTTCTGGTCTAAGCAGTGGGGTGACTCTATGTTATTCACTTTCTGGTCTAATCAGTGGGGTGACTCTATGTTATTCAGTCTCTGGTCTAATCAGTGGGGTGACTATGTTATTCACTTTCTGGTCTAATCAGTGGGGTGGCTATGTTATTCACTTTCTGGTCTAAACAGTGGGGTGACTCTATGTTATTCACTTTCTGGTCTAACCAGCAGGGTGACTCTATGTTATTCACTTTCTGGTCTAACCAGAAGGGTGACTCTATGTTATTCACTCTCTGGTCTAATCAGTGGGGTAACTATGTTATTCACCTTCTGGTCTAATCAGAGGGGTGACTCTATGTTATTCACTTTCTGGTCAACTCAGTGGGGTGACTCTATGTTATTCACTCTCTGGTCTAATCAGTGGGGTGACTCTATGTTGTCCACTTTCTGGTCTAATCAGTGGGGTGACTCTATGTTATTCACTCTCTGGTCTAATCAGTGGGGTGACTCTATGTTATTCACTTTCTGGTCTAACCAGTGGGGTGACTCTATTTTATTCACTTTCTGGTCTAACCAGCGGGGTGACTCTATGTTATTCACTTTCTGGACTAACCAGCGGGGTGACTCCATGTTATTCACTTTCTGGTCTAATCAGTGGGGTGACTCTATGTTATTCACTTTCTGGTCTAATCAGTGGGGTGACTCTATGTTATTCACTTTCTTTTCTAACCAGTGGGGTGACTCTATGTTATTCACTCTCTGGTCTAATCAGTGGGGTAACTATGTTATTCACCTTCTGGTCTAATCAGTGGGGTGACTCTATGTTATTCACTTTCTGGTCAACTCAGTGGGGTGACTCTATGTTATTCACTCTCTGGTCTAATCAGTGGGGTGACTATGTTATTCACTTTCTGGTCTAATCAGTGGGGTGGCTATGTTATTCACTTTCTGGTCTAACCAGTGGGGTGATTCTATGTTGATCACTGTCTGGTCTAACCAGTGGGGTGACTCTATGTTATTCACTTTCTGGTCTAATCAGTGGGGTGACTCTATGTTATTCACTCTCTGGTCTAATCAATGGGATGACTATGTTATTCACTTTCTGGTCTAATCAGTGGGGTGGCTATGTTATTAACTTTCTGGTCTAACCAGTGGGGTGACTCTATGTTATTCACTTTCTGGTCTAACCAGTGGAATGACTCTATGTTATTCACTCTCTGGTCTAATCAGTGGGGTAACTATGTTATTTACCTTCTGGTCTAATCAGTGGGGTGACTCTATGTTATTCACTTTCTGGTCTAATCAGTGGGGTGACTCTATGTTATTCACTCTCTGGTCTAATCAGTGGGGTGACTCTATGTTATTCACTCTCTGGTCTAATCAGTGGGGTGACTCTATGTTATTCACGTTCTGGTCTAATCAGCGGGGTGACTATGTTATTCACGTTCTGGTCTAAGCAGTGGGGTGACTCTATGTTATTCACTTTCTGGTCTAATCAGTGGGGTGACTCTATGTTATTCAGTCTCTGGTCTAATCAGTGGGGTGACTATGTTATTCACTTTCTGGTCTAATCAGTGGGGTGGCTATGTTATTCACTTTCTGGTCTAACCAGTGGGGTGACTCTATGTTATTCACTTTCTGGTCTAACCAGCAGGGTGACTCTATGTTATTCACTTTCTGGTCTAATCAGTGGGGTGACTCTATGTTATTCACTTTCTGGTCTAATCAGTGGGGTGACTCTATGTTATTCACTTTCTGGTCTAACCAGTGGGGTGACTCTATGTTATTCACTCTCTGGTCTAATCAGTGGGGTAACTATGTTATTCACCTTCTGGTCTAATCAGTGGGGTGACTCTATGTTATTCACTTTCTGGTCAACTCAGTGGGGTGACTCTATGTTATTCACTCTCTGGTCTAATCAGTGGGGTGACTATGTTATTCACTTTCTGGTCTAATCAGTGGGGTGGCTATGTTATTCACTTTCTGGTCTAACCAGTGGGGTGACTCTATGTTAATCACTGTCTGGTCTAACCAGTGGGGTGACTCTATGTTATTCACTTTCTGGTCTAACCAGCGGGGTGACTCTATGTTATTCACTTTCTGGTCTAACCAGCGGGGTGACTCTATGTTATTCACTCTCTGGTCTAACCAGCGGGGTGACTCCATGTTATTCACTTTCTGGTCTAATCAGTGGGGTGACTCTATGTTATTCACTTTCTGGTCTAACCAGTGGGGTGACTCTATGTTATTCACTTTCTGGTCTAACCAGTGGGGTGACTCTATGTTATTCACTCTCTGGTCTAATCAATGGGATGACTATGTTATTCACTTTCTGGTCTAATCAGTGGGGTGGCTATGTTATTCACTTTCTGGTCTAATCAGTGGGGTGGCTATGTTATTCACTTTCTGGTCTAACCAGTGGGGTGACTCTATGTTATTCACTCTCTGGTCTAATCAGTGGGGTGACTCTATGTTATTCACTCTCTGGTCTAATCAGTGGGGGGACTCTATGTTATTCACGTTCTGGTCTAATCAGTGGGGTGACTCTATGTTATTCACGTTCTGGTCTAAGCAGTGGGGTGACTCTATGTTATTCACTTTCTGGTCTAATCAGTGGGGTGACTCTATGTTATTCACTCTCTGGTCTAACCAGCGGGGTGACTCCATGTTATTCACTTTCTGGTCTAATCAGTGGGGTGACTCTATGTTATTCACTTTCTGGTCTAACCAGTGGGGTGACTCTATGTTATTCACTTTCTGGTCTAACCAGTGGGGTGACTCTATGTTATTCACTCTCTGGTCTAATCAATGGGATGACTATGTTATTCACTTTCTGGTCTAATCAGTGGGGTGGCTATGTTATTCACTTTCTGGTCTAATCAGTGGGGTGGCTATGTTATTCACTTTCTGGTCTAACCAGTGGGGTGACTCTATGTTATTCACTCTCTGGTCTAATCAGTGGGGTGACTCTATGTTATTCACTCTCTGGTCTAATCAGTGGGGGGACTCTATGTTATTCACGTTCTGGTCTAATCAGTGGGGTGACTCTATGTTATTCACGTTCTGGTCTAAGCAGTGGGGTGACTCTATGTTATTCACTTTCTGGTCTATTCAGTGGGGTGACTCTATGTTATTCAGTCTCTGGTCTAATCAGTGGGGTGACTATGTTATTCACTTTCTGGTCTAATCAGTGGGGTGGCTATGTTATTCACTTTCTGGTCTAACCAGTGGGGTGACTCTATGTTATTCACTTTCTGGTCTAACCAGCAGGGTGACTCTATGTTATTCACTTTCTGGTCTAACCAGAAGGGTGACTCTATGTTATTCACTCTCTGGTCTAATCAGTGGGGTAACTATGTTATTCACCTTCTGGTCTAATCAGAGGGGTGACTCTATGTTATTCACTTTCTGGTCAACTCAGTGGGGTGACTCTATGTTATTCACTCTCTGGTCTAATCAGTGGGGTGACTCTATGTTGTCCACTTTCTGGTCTAATCAGTGGGGTGACTCTATGTTATTCACTCTCTGGTCTAATCAGTGGGGTGACTCTATGTTATTCACTTTCTGGTCTAACCAGTGGGGTGACTCTATTTTATTCACTTTCTGGTCTAACCAGCGGGGTGACTCTATGTTATTCACTTTCTGGTCTAACCAGCGGGGTGACTCCATGTTATTCACTTTCTGGTCTAATCAGTGGGGTGACTCTATGTTATTCACTTTCTGGTCTAATCAGTGGGGTGACTCTATGTTATTCACTTTCTGTTCTAACCAGTGGGGTGACTCTATGTTATTCACTCTCTGGTCTAATCAGTGGGGTAACTATGTTATTCACCTTCTGGTCTAATCAGTGGGGTGACTCTATGTTATTCACTTTCTGGTCAACTCAGTGGGGTGACTCTATGTTATTCACTCTCTGGTCTAATCAGTGGGGTGACTATGTTATTCACTTTCTTGTCTAATCAGTGGGGTGGCTATGTTATTCACTTTCTGGTCTAACCAGCAGGGTGACTCTATGTTATTCACTTTCTGGTCTAACCAGAAGGGTGACTCTATGTTATTCACTCTCTGGTCTAATCAGTGGGGTAACTATGTTATTCACCTTCTGGTCTAATCAGAGGGGTGACTCTATGTTATTCACTTTCTGGTCAACTCAGTGGGGTGACTCTATGTTATTCACTCTCTGGTCTAATCAGTGGGGTGACTCTATGTTGTCCACTTTCTGGTCTAATCAGTGGGGTGACTCTATGTTATTCACTTTCTGGACTAACCAGCGGGGTGACTCCATGTTATTCACTTTCTGGTCTAATCAGTGGGGTGACTCTATGTTATTCACTTTCTGGTCTAATCAGTGGGGTGACTCTATGTTATTCACTTTCTTTTCTAACCAGTGGGGTGACTCTATGTTATTCACTCTCTGGTCTAATCAGTGGGGTAACTATGTTATTCACCTTCTGGTCTAATCAGTGGGGTGACTCTATGTTATTCACTTTCTGGTCAACTCAGTGGGGTGACTCTATGTTATTCACTCTCTGGTCTAATCAGTGGGGTGACTATGTTATTCACTTTCTGGTCTAATCAGTGGGGTGGCTATGTTATTCACTTTCTGGTCTAATCAATGGGATGACTATGTTATTCACTTTCTGGTCTAATCAGTGGGGTGGCTATGTTATTCACTTTCTGGTCTAACCAGTGGGGTGACTCTATGTTATTCACTTTCTGGTCTAACCAGTGGGGTGACTCTATGTTATTCACTCTCTGGTCTAATCAGTGGGGTAACTATGTTATTTACCTTCTGGTCTAATCACTGGGGTGACTCTATGTTATTCACTTTCTGGTCAACTCAGTGGGGTGACTCTATGTTATTCACTCTCTGGTCTAATCAGTGGGGTGACTCTATGTTATTCACGTTCTGGTCTAATCTGTGGGGTGACTCTATGTTATTCACGTTCTGGTCTAATCAGTGGGGTGACTATGTTATTCACTTTCTGGTCTAATCAGTGGGGTGACTCTATGTTATTCACTCTCTGGTCTAATCAGTGGGGTGACTATGTTATTCACTTTCTGGTCTAATCAGTGGGGTGGCTATGTTATTCACTTTCTGGTCTAACCAGTGGGGTGACTCTATGTTATTCACTTTCTGGTCTAACCAGTGGGGTGACTCTATGTTATTCACTTTCTGGTCTAACCAGCGGGGTGACTCTATGTTATTCACTTTCTGGTCTAACCAGCGGGGTGACTCTATGTTATTCACTTTCTGGTCTAATCAGTGGGGTGACTCTATGTTATTCACTCTCTGGTCTAACCAGCGGGGTGACTCCATGTTATTCACTTTCTGGTCTAATCAGTGGGGTGACTCTATGTTATTCACTCTCTGGTCTAATCAGTGGGGTGACTCTATGTTATTCACGTTCTGGTCTAATCAGTGGGGTGACTCTATATTATTCACTCTCTGGTCTAAGCAGTGGGGTGACTCTATGTTATTCACTTTCTGGTCTAATCAGTGGGGTGACTCTATGTTATTCACTCTCTGGTCTAATCAATGGGATGACTATGTTATTCACTTTCTGGTCTAATCAGTGGGGTGGCTATGTTATTCACTTTCTGGTCTAACCAGTGGGGTGACTCTATGTTATTCACTTTCTGGTCTAACCAGTGGGGTGACTCTATGTTATTCACTCTCTGGTCTAATCAGTGGGGTAACTATGTTATTTACCTTCTGGTCTAATCAGTGGGGTGACTCTATGTTATTCACTTTCTGGTCAACTCAGTGGGGTGACTCTATGTTATTCACTCTCTGGTCTAATCAGTGGGGTGACTCTATGTTATTCACTCTCTGGTCTAATCAGTGGGGTGACTCTATGTTATTCACGTTCTGGTCTAATCAGTGGGGTGACTCTATGTTATTCACGTTCTGGTCTAAGCAGTGGGGTGACTCTATGTTATTCACTTTCTGGTCTAATCAGTGGGGTGACTCTATGTTATTCAGTCTCTGGTCTAATCAGTGGGGTGACTATGTTATTCACTTTCTGGTCTAATCAGTGGGGTGGCTATGTTATTCACTTTCTGGTCTAACCAGTGGGGTGACTCTATGTTATTCACTTTCTGGTCTAACCAGCAGGGTGACTCTATGTTATTCACTTTCTGGTCTAACCAGAAGGGTGACTCTATGTTATTCACTTTCTGGTCTAATCAGTGGGGTGACTCTATGTTATTCACTTTCTGGTCTAATCAGTGGGGTGACTCTATGTTATTCACTTTCTGGTCTAATCAGTGGGGTGACTCTATGTTATTCACTTTCTGGTCTAATCAGTGGGGTGACTCTATGTTATTCACTTTCTGGTCTAATCAGTGGGGTGACTCTATGTTATTCACTCTCTGGTCTAATCAGTGGGATGCCTATGTTATTCACTTTCTGGTCTAATCAGTGGGGTGGCTATGTTATTCACTTTCTGGTCTAAGCAGTGGGGTGACTCTATGTTATTCACTTTCTGGTCTAACCAGTGGGGTGACTCTATGTTATTCACTTTCTGGTCAACTCAGTGGGGTGACTCTATGTTATTCACTCTCTGGTCTAATCAGCGGGGTGACTCTATGTTATTCACTCTCTGGTCTAATCAGTGGGATGACTCTATGTTATTCACTCTCTGGTCTAATCAGTGGGGTGACTATATTATTCACTTTCTGGTCTAATCAGTGGGGTGGCTATGTTATTCACTTTCTGGTCTAACCAGTGGGGTGACTCTATGTTATTCACTTTCTGGTCTAACCAGCATGGTGACTCCATGTTATTCACTTTCTGGTCTAACCAGAAGGGTGACTCTATGTTATTCACTTTCTGGTCTAACCAGCGGGGTGACTCTATGTTATTCACTTTCTGGTCTAATCAGTGGGGTGACTCTATGTTATTCACTTTCTGGTCTAACCAGTGGGGTGACTCTATGTTATTCACTTTCTGGTCAACTCAGTGGGGTGACTCTATGTTATTCACTCTCTGGTCTAATCAGCGGGGTGACTCTATGTTATTCACTCTCTGGTCTAATCAGTGGGATGACTCTATGTTATTCACTCTCTGGTCTAATCAGTGGGGTGACTATGTTATTCACTTTCTGGTCTAATCAGTGGGGTGGCTATGTTATTCACTTTCTGGTCTAACCAGTGGGGTGACTCTATGTTATTCACTTTCTGGTCTAACCAGCATGGTGACTCCATGTTATTCACTTTCTGGTCTAACCAGAAGGGTGACTCTATGTTATTCACTTTCTGGTCTAACCAGCGGGGTGACTCTATGTTATTCACTTTCTGGTCTAATCAGTGGGGTGACTCTATGTTATTCACTTTCTGGTCTAATCAGTGGGGTGACTCTATGTTATTCACTTTCTGGTCTAACCAGTGGGGTGACTCTATGTTATTCACGTTCTGGTCTAATCAGTGGGGTGACTCTATGTTATTCACTCTCTGGTCTAAGCAGTGGGGTGACTCTATGTTATTCACTTTCTGGTCTAATCAGTGGGGTGACTCTATGTTATTCACTCTCTGGTCTAATCAATGGGATGACTATGTTATTCACTTTCTGGTCTAATCAGTGGGGTGGCTATGTTATTCACTTTCTGGTCTAACCAGTGGGGTGACTCTATGTTATTCACTTTCTGGTCTAACCAGTGGGGTGACTCTATGTTATTCACTCTCTGGTCTAATCAGTGGGGTAACTATGTTATTTACCTTCTGGTCTAATCAGTGGGGTGACTCTATGTTATTCACTTTCTGGTCTAATCAGTGGGGTGACTCTATGTTATTCACTCTCTGGTCTAATCAGTGGGGTGACTCTATGTTATTCACTCTCTGGTCTAATCAGTGGGGGGACTCTATGTTATTCACGTTCTGGTCTAATCAGTGTGGTGACTTTATGTTATTCACGTTCTGGTCTAAGCAGTGGGGTGACTCTATGTTATTCACTTTCTGGTCTAATCAGTGGGGTGACTCTATGTTATTCAGTCTCTGGTCTAATCAGTGGGGTGACTATGTTATTCACTTTCTGGTCTAATCAGTGGGGTGGCTATGTTATTCACTTTCTGGTCTAACCAGTGGGGTGACTCTATGTTATTCACTTTCTGGTCTAACCAGCAGGGTGACTCTATGTTATTCACTTTCTGGTCTAACCAGAAGGGTGACTCTATGTTATTCACTTTCTGGTCTAATCAGTGGGGTGACTCTATGTTATTCACTCTCTGGTCTAACCAGTGGGGTGACTCTATGTTATTCACTCTCTGGTCTAATCAGTGGGGTAACTATGTTATTCACCTTCTGGTCTAATCAGTGGGGTGACTCTATGTTAATCACTTTCTGGTCAACTCAGTGGGGTGACTCTATGTTATTCACTCTCTGGTCTAATCAGTGGGGTGACTATGTTATTCACTTTCTGGTCTAATCAGTGGGGTGGCTATGTTATTCACTTTCTGGTCTAACCAGTGGGGTGACTCTATGTTAATCACTGTCTGGTCTAACCAGTGGGGTGACTCTATGTTATTCACTTTCTGGTCTAACCAGCGGGGTGACTCTATGTTATTCACTTTCTGGTCTAACCAGCGGGGTGACTCTATGTTATTCACTTTCTGGTCTAATCAGTGGGGTGACTCTATGTTATTCACTCTCTGGTCTAACCAGCGGGGTGACTCCATGTTATTCACTTTCTGGTCTAATCAGTGGGGTGACTCTATGTTATTCACTTTCTGGTCTAACCAGTGGGGTGACTCTATGTTATTCACTTTCTGGTCTAACCAGTGGGCTGACTCTATGTTATTCACTCTCTGGTCTAATCAATGGGATGACTATGTTATTCACTTTCTGGTCTAATCAGTGGGGTGGCTATGTTATTCACTTTCTGGTCTAATCAGTGGGGTGGCTATGTTATTCACTTTCTGGTCTAACCAGTGGGGTGACTCTATGTTATTCACTCTCTGGTCTAATCAGTGGGGTGACTCTATGTTATTCACTCTCTGGTCTAATCAGTGGGGGGACTCTATGTTATTCACGTTCTGGTCTAATCAGTGGGGTGACTCTATGTTATTCACGTTCTGGTCTAAGCAGTGGGGTGACTCTATGTTATTCACTTTCTGGTCTATTCAGTGGGGTGACTCTATGTTAATCAGTCTCTGGTCTAATCAGTGGGGTGACTATGTTATTCACTTTCTGGTCTAATCAGTGGGGTGGCTATGTTATTCACTTTCTGGTCTAACCAGTGGGGTGACTCTATGTTATTCACTTTCTGGTCTAACCAGCAGGGTGACTCTATGTTATTCACTTTCTGGTCTAACCAGAAGGGTGACTCTATGTTATTCACTCTCTGGTCTAATCAGTGGGGTAACTATGTTATTCACCTTCTGGTCTAATCAGAGGGGTGACTCTATGTTATTCACTTTCTGGTCAACTCAGTGGGGTGACTCTATGTTATTCACTCTCTGGTCTAATCGGTGGGGTGACTCTATGTTGTCCACTTTCTGGTCTAATCAGTGGGGTGACTCTATGTTATTCACTCTCTGGTCTAATCAGTGGGGTGACTCTATGTTATTCACTTTCTGGTCTAACCAGTGGGGTGACTCTATTTTATTCACTTTCTGGTCTAACCAGCGGGGTGACTCTATGTTATTCACTTTCTGGTCTAACCAGCGGGGTGACTCCATGTTATTCACTTTCTGGTCTAATCAGTGGGGTGACTCTATGTTATTCACTTTCTGGTCTAATCAGTGGGGTGACTCTATGTTATTCACTTTCTGTTCTAACCAGTGGGGTGACTCTATGTTATTCACTCTCTGGTCTAATCAGTGGGGTAACTATGTTATTCACCTTCTGGTCTAATCAGTGGGGTGACTCTATGTTATTCACTTTCTGGTCAACTCAGTGGGGTGACTCTATGTTATTCACTCTCTGGTCTAATCAGTGGGGTGACTATGTTATTCACTTTCTGGTCTAATCAGTGGGGTGGCTATGTTATTCACTTTCTGGTCTAACCAGTGGGGTGACTCTATGTTAATCACTGTCTGGTCTAACCAGTGGGGTGACTCTATGTTATTCACTTTCTGGTCTAACCAGCGGGGTGACTCTATGTTATTCACTTTCTGGTCTAACCAGCGGGGTGACTCTATGTTATTCACTTTCTGGTCTAATCAGTGGGGTGACTCTATGTTATTCACTCTCTGGTCTAACCAGCGGGGTGACTCCATGTTATTCACTTTCTGGTCTAATCAGTGGGGTGACTCTATGTTATTCACTCTCTGGTCTAATCAGTGGGGTGACTCTATGTTATTCACGTTCTGGTCTAATCAGTGGGGTGACTCTATGTTATTCACTCTCTGGTCTAAGCAGTGGGGTGACTCTATGTTATTCACTTTCTGGTCTAATCAGTGGGGTGACTCTATGTTATTCACTCTCTGGTCTAATCAATGGGATGACTATGTTATTCACTTTCTGGTCTAATCAGTGGGGTGGCTATGTTATTAACTTTCTGGTCTAACCAGTGGGTTGACTCTATGTTATTCACTTTCTGGTCTAACCAGTGGGGTGACTCTATGTTATTCACTCTCTGGTCTAATCAGTGGGGTAACTATGTTATTTACCTTCTGGTCTAATCAGTGGGGTGACTCTATGTTATTCACTTTCTGGTCTAATCAGTGGGGTGACTCTATGTTATTCACTCTCTGGTCTAATCAGTGGGGTGACTCTATGTTATTCACTCTCTGGTCTAATCAGTGGGGTGACTCTATGTTATTCACGTTCTGGTCTAATCAGTGGGGTGACTCTATGTTATTTACGTTCTGGTCTAAGCAGTGGGGTGACTCTATGTTATTCACTTTCTGGTCTAATCAGTGGGGTGACTATGTTATTCAGTCTGTGGTCTAATCAGTGGGGTGACTATGTTATTCAATTTCTGGTCTAATCAGTGGGGTGGCTATGTTATTCCCTTTCTGGTCTAACCAGTGGGGTGACTCTATGTTATTCACTTTCTGGTCTAACCAGCAGGGTTACTCTATGTTATTCACTTTCTGGTCTAACCAGAAGGGTGACTCTATGTTATTGACTTTCTGGTCTAATCAGTGGGGTGACTCTATGTTATTCACTCTCTGGTCTAACCAGCGGGGTGACTCTATGTTATTCACTTTCTGGTCTAACCAGCGGGGTGACTCTATGTTATTCACTTTCTGGTCTAATCAGTGGGGTGACTCTATGTTATTCACTTTCTGGTCTAATCAGTGGGGTGACTCTATGTTATTCACTTTCTGGTCTAATCAGTGTGGTGGCTATGTTATTCACTTTCTGGTCTAATCAGTGGGGTGACTCTATGTTATTCACTTTCTGGTCTAACCAGCGGGGTGACTCCATGTTATTCACTTTCTGGTCTAATCAGTGTGGTGGCTATGTTATTCACTTTCTGGTCTAATCAGTGGGGTGACTCTATGTTATTCACTTTCTGGTCTAACCAGCGGGGTGACTCTATGTTATTCACTTTCTGGTCTAACCAGCGGGGTGACTCTATGTTATTCACTTTCTGGTCTAATCAGTGGGGTGACTCTATGTTATTCACTTTCTGGTCTAATCAGTGGGGTGACTCTATGCTATTCACTTTCTGGTCTAACCAGTGGGGTGACTCTATGTTATTCACTTTCTGGTCTAACCAGTGGGGTGACTCTATTTTATTCACTTTCTGGTCTAACCAGCGGGGTGACTCTATGTTATTCACTTTCTGGTCTAACCAGCGGGGTGACTCCATGTTATTCACTTTCTGGTCTAATCAGTGGGGTGACTCTATGTTATTCACTTTCTGGTCTAATCAGTGGGGTGACTCTATGTTATTCACTTTCTGGTCTAACCAGTGGGGTGACTCTATGTTATTCACTCTCTGGTCTAATCAGTGGGGTAACTATGTTATTCACCTTCTGGTCTAATCAGTGGGGTGACTCTATGTTATTCACTTTCTGGTCAACTCAGTGGGGTGACTCTATGTTATTCACTCTCTGGTCTAATCAGTGGGGTGACTCTATGTTGTCCACTTTCTGGTCTAATCAGTGGGGTGACTCTATGTTATTCACGTTCTGGTCTAATCAGTGGGGTGACTCTATGTTATTCACGTTCTGGTCTGAGCAGTGGGGTGACTCTATCTTATTCACTTTCTGGTCTAATCAGTGGGGTTACTCTATGTTATTCACTCTCTGGTCTAATCAGTGGGGTGGCTATGTTATTCACTTTCTGGTCTAACCAGTGGGGTGACTCTATGTTATTCACTTTCTGGTCTAACCAGCGGGGTGACTCTATGTTATTCACTTTCTGGTCTAACCAGCGGGGTGACTCGATGTTATTCACTTTCTGGTCTAATCAGTGGGGTGACTATGTTATTCACTCTCTGGTCTAACCAGCGGGGTGACTCCATGATATTCACTTTCTGGTCTAATCAGTGGGGTGACTCTATGTTATTCACTTTCTGGTCTAATCAGTGGGGTGACTCTATGTTATTCACTTTCTGGTCTAACCAGTGGGGTGACTCTATGTTATTCACTTTCTGGTCTAACCAGTGGGGTGACTCTATGTTATTCACTTTCTGGTCTAACCAGCGGGGTGACTCTATGTTATTCACTTTCTGGTCAACTCAGTGGGGTGACTCTATGTTATTCAATCTCTGGTCTAATCAGTGGGATGACTCTATGTTATTCACGTTCTGGTCTAATCAGTGGGGTGACTCTATGTTATTCACGTTCTGGTCTAAGCAGTGGGGTGACTCTATGTTATTCACTTTCTGGTCTAATCAGTGGGGTGACTCTATGTTATTCACTCTCTGGTCTAATCAGTGGGGTGACTATGTTATTCACTTTCTGGTCTAATCAGTGGGGTGGCTATGTTATTCACTTTCTGGTCTAACCAGTGGGGTGACTCTATGTTATTCACTGTCTGGTCTAACCAGTGGGGTGACTCTATGTTATTCACTTTCTGGTCTAACCAGCGGGGTGACTCTATGTTATTCACTTTCTGGTCTAACCAGCGGGGTGACTCTATGTTATTCACTTTCTGGTCTAATCAGTGGGGTGACTATGTTATTCACTTTCTGGTCTAATCAGTGGGGTAGCTATGTTATTCACTTTCTGGTCTAACCAGTGGGGTGACTCTATGTTATTCACTTTCTGGTCTAACCAGTGGGGTGACTCTATGTTATTCACTCTCTGGTCTAATCAGTGGGGTAACTCTGTTATTTACCTTCTGGTCTAATCAGTGGGGTGACTCTATGTTATTCACTTTCTGGTCTAATCAGTGGGGTGACTCTATGTTATTCACTCTCTGGTCTAATCAGTGGGGTGACTCTATGTTATTCACTCTCTGGTCTAATCAGTGGGGTGACTCTCTGTTATTCACGTTCTGGTCTAATCAGTGGGGTGACTCTATGTTATTCACGTTCTGGTCTAAGCAGTGGGGTGACTCTATGTTATTCACTTTCTGGTCTAATCAGTGGGGTGACTCTATGTTATTCAGTCTCTGGTCTAATCAGTGGGGTGACTATGTTATTCACTTTCTGGTCTAATCAGTGGGGTGGCTATGTTATTCACTTTCTGGTCTAACCAGTGGGGTGACTCTATGTTATTCACTTTCTGGTCTAACCAGCAGGGTGACTCTATGTTATTCACTTTCTGGTCTAACCAGAAGGGTGACTCTATGTTATTCACTTTCTGGTCTAATCAGTGGGGTGACTCTATGTTATTCACTCTCTGGTCTAACCAGCGGGGTGACTCCATGTTATTCACTTTCTGGTCTAATCAGTGGGGTGACTCTATGTTATTCACTCTCTGGTCTAATCAGTGGGGTGACTCTATGTTATTCACGTTCTGGTCTAATCAGTGGGGTGACTCTATGTTATTCACTCTCTGGTCTAAGCAGTGGGGTGACTCTATGTTATTCACTTTCTGGTATAATCAGTGGGGTGACTCTATGTTATTCACTCTCTGGTCTAATCAGTGGGATGACTATGTTATTCACTTTCTGGTCTAATCATTGGGGTGGCTATGTTATTCACTTTCTGGTCTAACCAGTGGGGTGACTCTATGTTATTCACTTTCTGGTCTAACCAGTGGGGTGACTCTATGTTATTCACTCTCTGGTCTAATCAGTGGGGTAACTATGTTATTTACCTTCTGGTCTAATCAGTGGGGTGACTCTATGTTATTCACTTTCTGGTCAACTCAGTGGGGTGACTCTATGTTATTCACTCTCTGGTCTAATCAGTGGGGTGACTCTATGTTATTCACTCTCTGGTCTAATCAGTGGGATGACTCTATGTTATTCACTCTCTGGTCTAATCAGTGGGGTGACTATGTTATTCACTTTCTGTTCTAATCAGTGGGGTGGCTATGTTATTCACTTTCTGGTCTAACCAGTGGGGTGACTCTATGTTATTCACTTTCTGGTCTAACCAGCATGGTGACTCTATGTTATTCACTTTCTGGTCTAACCAGAAGGGTGACTCTATGTTATTCACTTTCTGGTCTAACCAGCGGGGTGACTCTATGTTATTCACTTTCTGGTCTAACCAGCGGGGTGACTCTATGTTATTCACTTTCTGGTCTAATCAGTGGGGTGACTCTATGTTATTCACTTTCTGGTCTAATCAGTGGGGTGACTCTATGTTATTCACTTTCTGGTCTAACCAGTGGGACGACTCTATGTTATTCACTTTCTGGTCTAACCAGTGGGGTGACTCTATTTTATTCACTTTCTGGTCTAACCAGCGGGGTGAATCTATGTTATTCACTTTCTGGTCTAACCAGCGGGGTGACTCCATGTTATTCACTTTCTGGTCTAGTCAGTGGGGTGACTCTATGTTATTCACTTTCTGGTCTAATCAGTGGGGTGACTCTATGTTATTCACTTTCTGGTCTAACCAGTGGGGTGACTCTATGTTATTCACTCTCTGGTCTAATCAGTGGGGTAACTATGTTATTCACCTTCTGGTCTAATCAGTGGGGTGACTCTATGTTATTCACTTTCTGGTCAACTCAGTGGGGTGACTCTATGTTATTCACTCTCTGGTCTAATCAGTGGGGTGACTCTATGTTGTCCACTTTCTGGTCTAATCAGTGGGGTGACTCTATGTTATTCACTCTCTAGTCTAATCAGTGGGGTGACTCTATGTTATTCACTCTCTGGTCTAATCAGTGGGCTGACTCTATGTTATTCACTCTCTGGTCTAACCAGCGGGGTGACTCCATGTTATTCACTTTCTGGTCTAATCAGTGGGGTGACTCTATGTTATTCACTCTCTGGTCTAATCAGTGGGGTGACTCTATGTTATTCACGTTCTGGTCTAATCAGTGGGGTGACTCTATGTTATTCACTCTCTGGTCTAAGCAGTGGGGTGACTCTATGTTATTCACTTTCTGGTATAATCAGTGGGGTGACTCTATGTTATTCACTCTCTGGTCTAATCAGTGGGATGACTATGTTATTCACTTTCTGGTCTAATCATTGGGGTGGCTATGTTATTCACTTTCTGGTCTAACCAGTGGGGTGACTCTATGTTATTCACTTTCTGGTCTAACCAGTGGGGTGACTCTATGTTATTCACTCTCTGGTCTAATCAGTGGGGTAACTATGTTATTTACCTTCTGGTCTAATCAGTGGGGTGACTCTATGTTATTCACTTTCTGGTCAACTCAGTGGGGTGACTCTATGTTATTCACTCTCTGGTCTAATCAGTGGGGTGACTCTATGTTATTCACTCTCTGGTCTAATCAGTGGGATGACTCTATGTTATTCACTCTCTGGTCTAATCAGTGGGGTGACTATGTTATTCACTTTCTGGTCTAATCAGTGGGGTGGCTATGTTATTCACTTTCTGGTCTAACCAGTGGGGTGACTCTATGTTATTCACTTTCTGGTCTAACCAGCATGGTGACTCTATGTTATTCACTTTCTGGTCTAACCAGAAGGGTGACTCTATGTTATTCACTTTCTGGTCTAACCAGCGGGGTGACTCTATGTTATTCACTTTCTGGTCTAACCAGCGGGGTGACTCTATGTTATTCACTTTCTGGTCTAATCAGTGGGGTGACTCTATGTTATTCACTTTCTGGTCTAATCAGTGGGGTGACTCTATGTTATTCACTTTCTGGTCTAACCAGTGTGGTGACTCTATGTTATTCACTTTCTGGTCTAACCAGTGGGGTGACTCTATTTTATTCACTTTCTGGTCTAACCAGCGGGGTGAATCTATGTTATTCACTTTCTGGTCTAACCAGCGGGGTGACTCCATGTTATTCACTTTCTGGTCTAGTCAGTGGGGTGACTCTATGTTATTCACTTTCTGGTCTAATCAGTGGGGTGACTCTATGTTATTCACTTTCTGGTCTAACCAGTGGGGTGTCTCTATGTTATTCACTCTCTGGTCTAATCAGTGGGGTAACTATGTTATTCACCTTCTGGTCTAATCAGTGGGGTGACTCTATGTTATTCACTTTCTGGTCAACTCAGTGGGGTGACTCTATGTTATTCACTCTCTGGTCTAATCAGTGGGGTGACTCTATGTTGTCCACTTTCTGGTCTAATCAGTGGGGTGACTCTATGTTATTCACTCTCTAGTCTAATCAGTGGGGTGACTCTATGTTATTCACTCTCTGGTCTAATCAGTGGGCTGACTCTATGTTATTCACTCTCTGGTCTAATCAGTGGGGTGACTCTATGTTATTCACGTTCTGGTCTAATCAGTGGGGTGACTCTATGTTATTCACGTTCTGGTCTAAGCAGTGGGGTGACTCTATGTTATTCACTTTCTGGTCTAATCAGTGGGGTGACTCTATGTTATTCACTCTCTGGTCTAATCAGTGGGGTGACTATGTTATTCACTTTCTGGTCTAATCAGTGGGGTGGCTATGTTATTCACTTTCTGGTCTAACCCGTGGGGTGACTCTATGTTATTCACTTTCTGGTCAACTCAGTGGGGTGACTCTATGTTATTCACTCTCTGGTCTAATCAGTGGGGTGACTCTATGTTGTCCACTTTCTGGTCTAATCAGTGGGGTGACTCTATGTTATTCACGTTCTGGTCTAATCAGTGGGGTGACTCTATGTTATTCACGTTCTGGTCTGAGCAGTGGGGTGACTCTATCTTATTCACTTTCTGGTCTAATCAGTGGGGTTACTCTATGTTATTCACTCTCTGGTCTAATCAGTGGGGTGGCTATGTTATTCACTTTCTGGTCTAACCAGTGGGGTGACTCTATGTTATTCACTTTCTGGTCTAACCAGCGGGGTGACTCTATGTTATTCACTTTCTGGTCTAACCAGCGGGGTGACTCGATGTTATTCACTTTCTGGTCTAATCAGTGGGGTGACTATGTTATTCACTCTCTGGTCTAACCAGCGGGGTGTCTCCATGATATTCACTTTCTGGTCTAATCAGTGGGGTGACTCTATGTTATTCACTTTCTGGTCTAATCAGTGGGGTGACTCTATGTTATTCACTTTCTGGTCTAACCAGTGGGGTGACTCTATGTTATTCACTTTCTGGTCTAACCAGTGGGGTGACTCTATGTTATTCACTTTCTGGTCTAACCAGCGGGGTGACTCTATGTTATTCACTTTCTGGTCAACTCAGTGGGGTGACTCTATGTTATTCAATCTCTGGTCTAATCAGTGGGATGACTCTATGTTATTCACGTTCTGGTCTAATCAGTGGGGTGACTCTATGTTATTCACGTTCTGGTCTAAGCAGTGGGGTGACTCTATGTTATTCACTTTCTGGTCTAATCAGTGGGGTGACTCTATGTTATTCACTCTCTGGTCTAATCAGTGGGGTGACTATGTTATTCACTTTCTGGTCTAATCAGTGGGGTGGCTATGTTATTCACTTTCTGGTCTAACCAGTGGGGTGACTCTATGTTATTCACTGTCTGGTCTAACCAGTGGGGTGACTCTATGTTATTCACTTTCTGGTCTAACCAGCGGGGTGACTCTATGTTATTCACTTTCTGGTCTAACCAGCGGGGTGACTCTATGTTATTCACTTTCTGGTCTAATCAGTGGGGTGACTATGTTATTCACTTTCTGGTCTAATCAGTGGGGTAGCTATGTTATTCACTTTCTGGTCTAACCAGTGGGGTGACTCTATGTTATTCACTTTCTGGTCTAACCAGTGGGGTGACTCTATGTTATTCACTCTCTGGTCTAATCAGTGGGGTAACTCTGTTATTTACCTTCTGGTCTAATCAGTGGGGTGACTCTATGTTATTCACTTTCTGGTCTAATCAGTGGGGTGACTCTATGTTATTCACTCTCTGGTCTAATCAGTGGGGTGACTCTATGTTATTCACTCTCTGGTCTAATCAGTGGGGTGACTCTATGTTATTCACGTTCTGGTCTAATCAGTGGGGTGACTCTATGTTATTCACGTTCTGGTCTAAGCAGTGGGGTGACTCTATGTTATTCACTTTCTGGTCTAATCAGTGGGGTGACTCTATGTTATTCAGTCTCTGGTCTAATCAGTGGGGTGACTATGTTATTCACTTTCTGGTGTAATCAGTGGGGTGGCTATGTTATTCACTTTCTGGTCTAACCAGTGGGGTGACTCTATGTTATTCACTTTCTGGTCTAACCAGCAGGGTGACTCTATGTTATTCACTTTCTGGTCTAACCAGAAGGGTGACTCTATGTTATTCACTTTCTGGTCTAATCAGTGGGGTGACTCTATGTTATTCACTCTCTGGTCTAACCAGCGGGGTGACTCCATGTTATTCACTTTCTGGTCTAATCAGTGGGGTGACTCTATGTTATTCACTCTCTGGTCTAATCAGTGGGGTGACTCTATGTTATTCACGTTCTGGTCTAATCAGTGGGGTGACTCTATGTTATTCACTCTCTGGTCTAAGCAGTGGGGTGACTCTATGTTATTCACTTTCTGGTATAATCAGTGGGGTGACTCTATGTTACTCACTCTCTGGTCTAATCAGTGGGATGACTATGTTATTCACTTTCTGGTCTAATCATTGGGGTGGCTATGTTATTCACTTTCTGGTCTAACCAGTGGGGTGACTCTATGTTATTCACTTTCTGGTCTAACCAGTGGGGTGACTCTATGTTATTCACTCTCTGGTCTAATCAGTGGGGTAACTATGTTATTTACCTTCTGGTCTAATCAGTGGGGTGACTCTATGTTATTCACTTTCTGGTCAACTCAGTGGGGTGACTCTATGTTATTCACTCTCTGGTCTAATCAGTGGGGTGACTCTATGTTATTCACTCTCTGGTCTAATCAGTGGGATGACTCTATGTTATTCACTCTCTGGTCTAATCAGTGGGGTGACTATGTTATTCACTTTCTGGTCTAATCAGTGGGGTGGCTATGTTATTCACTTTCTGGTCTAACCAGTGGGGTGACTCTATGTTATTCACTTTCTGGTCTAACCAGCATGGTGACTCTATGTTATTCACTTTCTGGTCTAACCAGAAGGGTGACTCTATGTTATTCACTTTCTGGTCTAACCAGCGGGGTGACTCTATGTTATTCACTTTCTGGTCTAACCAGCGGGGTGACTCTATGTTATTCACTTTCTGGTCTAATCAGTGGGGTGACTCTATGTTATTCACTTTCTGGTCTAATCAGTGGGGTGACTCTATGTTATTCACTTTCTGGTCTAACCAGTGGGACGACTCTATGTTATTCACTTTCTGGTCTAACCAGTGGGGTGACTCTATTTTATTCACTTTCTGGTCTAACCAGCGGGGTGAATCTATGTTATTCACTTTCTGGTCTAACCAGCGGGGTGACTCCATGTTATTCACTTTCTGGTCTAGTCAGTGGGGTGACTCTATGTTATTCACTTTCTGGTCTAATCAGTGGGGTGACTCTATGTTATTCACTTTCTGGTCTAACCAGTGGGGTGACTCTATGTTATTCACTCTCTGGTCTAATCAGTGGGGTAACTATGTTATTCACCTTCTGGTCTAATCAGTGGGGTGACTCTATGTTATTCACTTTCTGGTCAACTCAGTGGGGTGACTCTATGTTATTCACTCTCTGGTCTAATCAGTGGGGTGACTCTATGTTGTCCACTTTCTGGTCTAATCAGTGGGGTGACTCTATGTTATTCACTCTCTAGTCTAATCAGTGGGGTGACTCTATGTTATTCACTCTCTGGTCTAATCAGTGGGCTGACTCTATGTTATTCACTCTCTGGTCTAACCAGCGGGGTGACTCCATGTTATTCACTTTCTGGTCTAATCAGTGGGGTGACTCTATGTTATTCACTCTCTGGTCTAATCAGTGGGGTGACTCTATGTTATTCACGTTCTGGTCTAATCAGTGGGGTGACTCTATGTTATTCACTCTCTGGTCTAAGCAGTGGGGTGACTCTATGTTATTCACTTTCTGGTATAATCAGTGGGGTGACTCTATGTTATTCACTCTCTGGTCTAATCAGTGGGATGACTATGTTATTCACTTTCTGGTCTAATCATTGGGGTGGCTATGTTATTCACTTTCTGGTCTAACCAGTGGGGTGACTCTATGTTATTCACTTTCTGGTCTAACCAGTGGGGTGACTCTATGTTATTCACTCTCTGGTCTAATCAGTGGGGTAACTATGTTATTTACCTTCTGGTCTAATCAGTGGGGTGACTCTATGTTATTCACTTTCTGGTCAACTCAGTGGGGTGACTCTATGTTATTCACTCTCTGGTCTAATCAGTGGGGTGACTCTATGTTATTCACTCTCTGGTCTAATCAGTGGGATGACTCTATGTTATTCACTCTCTGGTCTAATCAGTGGGGTGACTATGTTATTCACTTTCTGGTCTAATCAGTGGGGTGGCTATGTTATTCACTTTCTGGTCTAACCAGTGGGGTGACTCTATGTTATTCACTTTCTGGTCTAACCAGCATGGTGACTCTATGTTATTCACTTTCTGGTCTAACCAGAAGGGTGACTCTATGTTATTCACTTTCTGGTCTAACCAGCGGGGTGACTCTATGTTATTCACTTTCTGGTCTAACCAGCGGGGTGACTCTATGTTATTCACTTTCTGGTCTAATCAGTGGGGTGACTCTATGTTATTCACTTTCTGGTCTAATCAGTGGGGTGACTCTATGTTATTCACTTTCTGGTCTAACCAGTGGGGTGACTCTATGTTATTCACTTTCTGGTCTAACCAGTGGGGTGACTCTATTTTATTCACTTTCTGGTCTAACCAGCGGGGTGAATCTATGTTATTCACTTTCTGGTCTAACCAGCGGGGTGACTCCATGTTATTCACTTTCTGGTCTAGTCAGTGGGGTGACTCTATGTTATTCACTTTCTGGTCTAATCAGTGGGGTGACTCTATGTTATTCACTTTCTGGTCTAACCAGTGGGGTGTCTCTATGTTATTCACTCTCTGGTCTAATCAGTGGGGTAACTATGTTATTCACCTTCTGGTCTAATCAGTGGGGTGACTCTATGTTATTCACTTTCTGGTCAACTCAGTGGGGTGACTCTATGTTATTCACTCTCTGGTCTAATCAGTGGGGTGACTCTATGTTGTCCACTTTCTGGTCTAATCAGTGGGGTGACTCTATGTTATTCACTCTCTAGTCTAATCAGTGGGGTGACTCTATGTTATTCACTCTCTGGTCTAATCAGTGGGCTGACTCTATGTTATTCACTCTCTGGTCTAATCAGTGGGGTGACTCTATGTTATTCACGTTCTGGTCTAATCAGTGGGGTGACTCTATGTTATTCACGTTCTGGTCTAAGCAGTGGGGTGACTCTATGTTATTCACTCTCTGGTCTAATCAGTGGGGTGACTATGTTATTCACTTTCTGGTCTAATCAGTGGGGTGGCTATGTTATTCACTTTCTGGTCTAACCCGTGGGGTGACTCTATGTTATTCACTTTCTGGTCTAACCAGCGGGGTGACTCTATGTTATTCACTTTCTGGTCTAACCAGCGGGGTGACTCTATGTTATTCACTTTCTGGTCTAATCAGTGGGGTGACTATGTTATTCACTCTCTGGTCTAACCAGCGGGGTGACTCCATGTTATTCACTTTCTGGTCTAATCAGTGGGGTGACTCTATGTTATTCACTTTCTGGTCTAATCAGTGGGGTGACTCTATGTTATTCACTTTCTGGTCTAACCAGTGGGGTGACTCTATGTTATTCACTTTCTGGTCTAACCAGTGGGGTGACTCTATGTTATTCACTTTCTGGTCTAACCAGCGGGGTGACTCTATGTTATTCACTTTCTGGTCAACTCAGTGGGGTGACTCTATGTTATTCACTCTCTGGTCTAATCAGTGGGGTGACTCTATGTTATTCACGTTCTGGTCTAATCAGTTGGGTGACTCTATGTTATTCACGTTCTGGTCTAATCAGTGGGGTGACTATGTTATTCACTTTCTGGTCTTATCAGTGGGGTGACTCTATGTTATTCACTCTCTGGTCTAATCAGTGGGGTGACTATGTTATTCACTTTCTGGTCTAATCAGTGGGGTGGCTATGTTATTCACTTTCTGGTCTAACCAGTGGGGTGACTCTATGTTATTCACTTTCTGGTCTAACCAGTGGGGTGACTCTATGTTATTCACTTTCTGGTCTAACCAGCGGGGTGACTCTATGTTATTCACTTTCTGGTCTAACCAGCGGGGTGACTCTATGTTATTCACTTTCTGGTCTAACCAGTGGGGTGACTCTATGTTATTCACTTTCTGGTCTAACCAGTGGGGTGACTCTATGTTATTCACTTTCTGGTCTAACCAGCGGGGTGACTCTATGTTATTCACTCTCTGGTCTAACCAGCGGGGTGACTCCATGTTATTCACTTTCTGGTCTAATCAGTGGGGTGACTCTATGTTATTCACTCTCTGGTCTAATCAATGGGATGACTATGTTATTCACTTTCTGGTCTAATCAGTGGGGTGGCTATGTTATTCACTTTCTGGTCTAACCAGTGGGGTGACTCTATGTTATTCACTTTCTGGTCTAACCAGTGGGGTGACTCTATGTTATTCACTCTCTGGTCTAATCAGTGGGGTAACTATGTTATTTACCTTCTGGTCTAATCAGTGGGGTGACTATGTTATTCACTTTCTGGTCTAATCAGTGGGGTGACTCTATGTTATTCACTCTCTGGTCTAATCAGTGGGGTGACTCTATGTTATTCACTCTCTGGTCTAATCAGTGGGGTTACTCTATGTTATTCACGTTCTGGTCTAATCAGTGGGGTGACCCTATGTTATTCACGTTCTGGTCTAAGCAGTGGGGTGACTCTATGTTATTCACTTTCTGGTCTAATCAGTGGGGTGACTCTATGTTATTCAGTCTCTGGTCTAATCAGTGGGGTGGCTATGTTATTCACTTTCTGGTCTAACCAGTGGGGTGACTCTATGTTATTCACTTTCTGGTCTAACCAGCAGGGTGACTCTATGTTATTCACTTTCTGGTCTAACCAGAAGGGTGACTCTATGTAATTCACTTTCTGGTCTAATCAGTGGGGTGACTCTATGTTATTCACTCTCTGGTCTAACCAGCGGGGTGACTCCATGTTATTCACTTTCTGGTCTAACCAGCAGGGTGACTCTATGTTATTCACTTTCTGGTCTAACCAGAAGGGTGACTCTATGTAATTCACTTTCTGGTCTAACCAGTGGGGTGACTCTATGTTATTCACTCTCTGGTCTAATCAGTGGGGTAACTATGTTATTCACCTTCTGGTCTAATCAGTGGGGTGACTCTATGTTATTCACTTTCTGGTCAACTCAGTGGGGTGACTCTATGTTATTCACTCTCTGGTCTAATCAGTGGGGTGACTCTATGTTGTCCACTTTCTGGTCTAATCAGTGGGGTGACTCTATGTTATTCACTCTCTAGTCTAATCAGTGGGGTGACTCTATGTTATTCACTCTCTGGTCTAATCAGTGGGCTGACTCTATGTTATTCACTCTCTGGTCTAATCAGTGGGGTGACTCTATGTTATTCACGTTCTGGTATAATCAGTGGGGTGACTC